>NW_010286765.1:45696-59329 GCF_000700745.2 Antrostomus carolinensis
ATAAGAAAGGTGTTCTGATGTCCAAAGAGTGCTTAATGCTTTGTGTTTTCTTGATGGGACTGTGGCTGGAAGGAAGAAAAGGAAGCAGTTTACCTTCTTGTCTTGTCAATGCTGTCTCAGCCCAAAAAACCCTGTGAAAGAAAGAGAAGATTGCACCACTGCTAAAAGCAAGCTTAGCAAGGCAGAAGTTCACAATGCAAGAGTGAAAGAGAGCACAAATGGGATACTGGGAGCACTATGAGGAAAGCAAGGACTAGGCAAATAATAAAAATAAAGTAGTTTCCATAGACACCCAAAGGGAACAGTGCAGTGCTCAGTGCTGTACAAAAAGCTGCTGGAATTTGCTGGACAGCCTTAAATCAGGAATTAAATAAATGTCTTGCTATTCAAAGACAGGAACAAGCAACAGAGAAAATTTATTTTCAAATGCTTTGATTTTTGTCTGATTTATCTTAGCAGATCTAAAAACATCTATTTCAAGTCATCTGGTTCTAGTTTGTGTTCTGACTATGCCAGTATAGATAGAAGGTCTCGTTGGGGTGTTCAGGGCACTCACATCCAGGAAGAAGTGCAGGCAGATCCACCACAAATGTTTGGAGTGCCTTGAGAATCCATCACAGAGTTCAACAGCCAAAATCTTAAGTGCCTTATGCAGCTTTCAGTAAATGTGGCAGGATTACCACATGCAGCTGAAAACCTACAACCAACATGGTACAAAAGTGCTTGGTAAAGAGAATGATTAAGGGATATTTGTTCCAACTGAAGGAGGAACTCTCATTGAGTATCAGAATGAGAGGTAAGGTGAAGATTTAAGCTCTGTCATAGCCCCTGACTAATAGCACTGTAGCAGCAGATGTTAGCCAGGGAGGTGGATGAAATCCCATGGAGGATGGGATGGGGTCTCACTTGGCATCTAGTGAACTGGTGCTGTGCTAAGGCTAACACAAGTGGGTATGATTGTGAGAGGACAACTCAGAAAACCATTCGGATTCCTAGGAGCAGTGTGAGGAAAGGACTCTGAATAGCCCAGTCTGGACTGTGCATTATTTCTTTTAGGAATAACTTTCCTGAAGGCTGAGACGTCAACGTAAGCAATAAGGTTTGGGAGAGCGGAGGGTAAGGGAGATTGGACCAGGTGGAGAGAGCATTTGTACTTTGAGTTCTGACACTGTGTAATGGGAAATTGAGACTAAAGGATGGCTGCCAAAGGCATTGCAGAGATGAATATGTTATTGATTGTCTCTATAAACATATTATTGGCTTATTGTTATATTTTCCAAAAATGAAAGCCAGATTCCTTCTCCTCTTCAAATTTTCTTTGCTTAGATGCCAGTACCATTCTTAAGAAAGAAAGGAAATACAGTAATTGTGTGGGGTCTGTTTCCATCTTTTGCTTGCTATGATTGAATTAAGTTGTGGTCTATTCTTTTTTAGTAACTCTGTGAAGGAAAGAGTAGAAGTGGATAACAAACTAACGAACATTATAAACGGTCATAACAACCATTACAAAATTGTTTTCCGTCACTCATTTGATGGCCGTTTGAGGAAAGTTTAGTCACTTTATTTCTGTGCACACGGCATAAGCCACCCTCATCTACTAAAAGAATCCTCTGAAGAAATGCTGTCAATCTTTTGACTATCAACTAAGCTGACATGCAAAATGGGAAATCATTTTAGTATAGTTTCTTCTGGAGTAAAAGGAACTCTGTGACTCTAAGAACAAACTCTGTTGGAGTTTACCTCAGCTTCCCCTTGTGAATGTGTAATGTTGTAGGCACCAAAATTTTCCCAGGTAGTTGCTTTCTATCATTAGGGTATCAACACGATGGGAACCCGTCAAGCAGAAGGCCATTTTGAAATTTTAGTGCATCATGGCTGTGAGAGGAATGACTAAAAGCCTGCATTTACCATGGTTTAAGCAGCTTGAAATACAAGCAGAAATACAAGGATAAAGCACTAGATGAGGAAACATGGAATTTTGGTTGGACAGTTACCCTCATTTGGATTTTGGATTGTAACTGTTTTCTTGGTGCTTTTACTCATTGGGCTGTGCAAGACTTGATTTTATTACATCAGTAATTTAAATGAGGAATTCAAGCATAAGCTAGAGCTAAAATAATATCTATAATATATTTACATCTATATAGACACAAGTGGATTCTTAGCTCCTTTATTAAGGTAATATTTTACTTGAGCAATACACATATTAGCACTGGTTTTACATGTTATTTTCTGAGTACAGCACTTCTTTTTCAGTGTGCATCTACACATATATAGATGTATATACACATATATAGACGTATATAGGATATATATTAATATATCTTGATCATGATGCATAACATTTTCTCTGAAGAGGAAGTCTTTTGTACAAACTACTCACACTGTCCTGCTATTTCTTATGCAAAGCAAGTAGAAAAGGCATGGTGAGTTGCCAAGGAACTATTACCTCAGGAAAAAATAAAACCAAACCTCAGGCATTTGGATCTATTGTGCATTTAAAGTAAAAACCTATTCCAGGCTACAAAAGACCCAAGTTAGAGGACCTGCAATCTCACCAAGGCTCATTTGTATACGTGGGTGATCAACTAATAAAAGTAGAATACAAAATACTGCATTCAACTTGCCTGCAACAGCTTTTGTATCATTAACTAAAACTGCACTGAATTAGGCCCCATGCTTTAACAATCTAATTGTCAAGATAACTTTTTTAGTCATGCCATGGTAAGGCAACCCAAGTGTGTTACTGTATTATTTTCCTGCTAACTTTGGGCTTGGGTGTGTGGTGAATGCATTACAGTCAAGGGATTTTTTAATTGTGCGTCCCAACTGCTTTTACGTGATTCCCACCAAAAAAATATGTTAGTGGGAAGCTTAGCTTTGTATTTTCTAAAGAAGAAAGCCTCAAGGGCCACATTTTTTTTCAGAAGCTTAGACAATAATGTGTAAATTGCACGTATTTGCACTGCTGACACTGGGAAAGATGAATGTGCTTTCTGGCTCAGAAAACGACAAATGCTTTCCTCTGTAGTAGAAGCTCACAGTCTTTTTGAACTTGCTTCCCTTACACCAGTCTTTGTTCAGACCTGGTTCTCTGGTAAAAATTATCTGTTATACCTTAAAAACACCAGTGTGCCACAATAAATTTAATACATTTCTCACCTATGCTTTTGTCCATATGTCTGCTTGAAGAGAAAGTGCTTGAAAACAAAAATAGTGATTAATCCATCAATAATACAATGTTTAACCACTTGCAGGGCCTAATATGACAATTTAAATACCTGTTCAGCCTATACCATGAAAATGAATTAATGTATTTAATTCTGATCTGGTATATAAATTATTTATTTCCAAGTCTCACCCCTTGTAATAATTTTTAAATCTAATGTAATTCAGACACTTAACTAATTTACAAAAATGAAAACCAATGGAAAATCATGAGAAACATTGCTAAATACAAATTAGAATTTTTGCTGTGTCCACACAAAATATATATGTATATCCACACAAAATCAACTTTTAGAGGGATGTTTTGCTATAATATCAATAAAACCAGCATTCAACAAAAGGGATATTTCTTTGCTCTTAATATTGCCAAATTTGGTAAAAAGGGGGGTACTGTTATATCAAAAAAGGATATCCCAATGTTAGTCCTCAGACTATTTTCAAACAAGCATGAAATAGATGCTGACAGGGAATGGAATTCTCCAGTGTAGTTTAACCCGGAACTTTGTTTAAAAGAATTGTCCATGGGTTCTAACACCATGGACTCTTTTCCTAGACCATACCTTCCTATATTTTTATTGTTGTCCCTGTTAGTAAAGACTATTTAAATCAGCTTGGATTCTCATTAATGTACTCACATTCTGCTGAAGATTTGAGAGCAGAAGAAAAAAAATCAGTTTTTCTCCTGTTTCTTTTCTCCTCACTTTTTTTGGATGGGGAATAATTAGAGCTAAAAAACCAAAGGATAGAAAGTCTCATCTCTTCCAGGAACTAAGCATTCTGAAATTCCCTTTTTCTCTTTCTGTGTTTATCTGGCAGAGCCCCAGATTCTGTCACCAGTATTTACCCTGCGCAGCTCTTTACTCACAACTTAATCCAAAGCCTGTTGAAGTCAGTGGGAACCTTTCCCTTGACCTCAGGGGGAATCAGTTCTGCTTGTGCAGGCAGAGCAGTTTCAAATTATTTCCACTGCTGATTACAGTATAAGTACTGGTTGAAATCAGTAACCTGTCCTGAGATCCAGCACTACAGCTAAGTTGATGATGTCTTAAGTTATTATTATACTCTTCTAGCTGTGCTTTAAGAAGCTTAAGTAGTAACAGCTGCCAGAAAAACAACAGAAAAATGTCTTTTTCCTTCTCTACTGAGAGTAAAGAAATTAAGAACAACTGTACAGCTTCTAAAGACTGTGTCATTAATAACCATCACTGGAGACATCATAATGATTCTTCTTGTCTTTTGAAATGTTTATATCAATAATACAAGGTAATTTAGTCATTATAACTCAAGGAAAAAACCTTAGTTTTTGTCTGGAGATTGTTTTTAATGGTAGAGAAGGTTCTTCTGATACAAAATAAAGGGACAAAATTTGGTGAGAGCTTAATAGACATTGTTATTACTGACTTCAATAGGAATTTGGGGTGTTTAGACCTTTCTGAATCTGAGCTGGTTATTTATGGAAACTATACAAAAAGTCAGACTCGGATCTTATAGACTATTGAACCCAGCAACATTGGGAGCCATCCCAGGCAGACTAGACCAAATTCAGCTTCATTTTCCTCATTAGCTTAATGGATGTTTGCATTCAAGTTCATTAAAAAGGGGTGGGAAATGGAGGAAGAATGTAATGATTGTAAATTCATGACTTTTAATGATTTAGATTGTTCATCCTTATAATATTTAATATAGTGGGTATTATTTCTACATGCACATTCTCACATAATACGTGCGATACCTAAAAACAGTGCTCTGAAAAGTACTTTTCCAGTTAAATTTTTAAAATGTTTACAAAAATACTTGTTTGCAGTGTATGAAGTCCAGGTCCGAGTTCTTGCATTATCTTTTCCACACTCACTTCCTTTTGATCTAAGAATTTTAATTTTAATAAATTTAATGCTTATTTCATATTTTTCAAGTTTTCAATTTTAATTTGATGTTTTCCTTCTGTAACTCCTTCTGCCTTTTTCCAGTCTTTCCTTTTCTCACTACCATGACTTCTCTTGCCATTTTTTCCACTCTGTAGCAATATTTCCATTTCTCATCCCTCCATTATATGGTTCTGTCCCTACCCATTCAGCACCTCTTTGGTTTACCTATCCAGCCTTCTTCCACCAATGCATCTTCAACACTTCTACCATTTTCCCACCATCTTCCTTCTGAACTTCCCACCTCCTGAGAGTTCCTGTATTTTCTTAATCACCTCACAGATGTCTGTCTTCTACCACCTCATATATTCACCCTTCCTCCTCAATAGAGGTTAGGGTTTTGCACTCCTTTCTTTACATGCACCTTATTTACTAAGATGATGTGTGGAATTCCAGTGCAGGTGGATCCAATTGCCTGTTACTGAGCAAGGAGAAGATGGAAGGGGAGTGCTGCGTGCTTGGGGAGCAGAAGGATGACTAGAGAGCAATTGTTGTGGTCTGTGAACACAGTGCTGTTTCCTTTTTCATTGTCCTCCAAAAAGGCATGAGACAATAAGAGCAGAGATGAGATGGGGAGGGAGCGTATTTTGCAAGAAGAGAGTTAGGACAATACCTATAGGAACACCCACCCTGAATATCTAAATGCCTTTTATAGTAGGATTATTTAATGATACACAAAATAACTCAGCAATATTCACATGTTAATATTTCTAGCATACAACTTTAAATTCCCTAAAGCTCCTACTTCTAGTGCTGCAGCTTTGCTTCTCATAGGAGGATTTTGGGATAGACATTGCTGCCTTCCCAGGTCATTCAGCTAACACGTCTTGTCCATAAGCTGAATGGTATATACCTACCATGAGAAAGGTCAACCTTCACTGCAGCTGCATTCACTTCTCCGCTGAGGCTTTAAATAAAGTTCCCAAGGCAGATGTTTAAAGTTATGATGTGATGATGGTAAAACCAAGTCATTGAGAACTGGACTCCAGCAACTTAGGACATAAAAGAACCTGTACATTAGATCATTGCTTTAGGGACATATTTGAGCTGCTGAGTCATTAACTCTAACAGGTCCGCCAAATACCTCTAGTTTGATAAATTACTGACAATATTAATGTTGTGAAACTAATAAGCAGCACTAACATTTGACAGTGTGAATTTCCTTTTCTATCTGAAAAATAAAAAAGTATTTTCAGGACAGATTAGATAAAGTTTAGCTGCAGGAAGACATTTCAGTATCATAATGAAAATGGTGAACTTCAAAAGAATTAGTGCATTTTTGTAATTAATCTTTGTGGATTATCAAAAATCATTAAACTAAGTTCAGATGTTTTCTTATAAGGGATTTGTTTGGAATTTGTTCTTTAATTTGTTACCTCTGCATTCTCATAATTGCCTATTTCTAACGAAAATAACTGAAAATAGCAAAATAAGAAAGCTAAATGGGAATGACATTCAAACATCTTTAAACTTGAATATTTTTATACTTGTACCTGTATATACATTTCTCTCCGGCACTGTTTATTGTAATAGGTTTCAGAGATTAAGAGAGTACATAAGCAGTCGGTAATTAATATTATTAATAAATAAGAACAGATTTTGCTTATTTCTTTTACCTTAGAAGCACAGTAACCCTAATATATGCTATAATGTAACACTGAAGAGCGTGTAAGTAGTAGCAGCTCTCATGATTAGCTAGACGTTAAGGCTGAAATTCGAAGCGAGCCCCAGGAACACAGGGGCAGCTACAATTCCGGTGCTGTGGGATCTGTCCTCTCCTCCTGTGTCCTGGTCTGCGGGCAAAGCTTGCTCCTCGCTTCAGTAAGTAACGGGTGATTTCTTCTCACAGGCTGGAGTTTGCTGTGGGGAAGCTATGGGCTCTTGCTGTAGTCACTTCACTGGGAAATGCTGTCTTGTGCCTTTTTAACCACAGCCCTGGGGTGAGGGCTGTGGTATGGGGGGAAATATGCTACTGGTTACATCTGCACTTAAACTCCTCCTGGCAGTCAGGGGTACAGTCCACAGGATTATTTTGTATATCGACATATAATGTAATGCTTAGGGAAGTTAAAACAAGTCTCCAGATCCTAGCAAAAGAGTACAGGAGATGCCTCTACTGAGGGTAGGACTGGTCCATATTTCTCCAACAGAAATGGTAAACAATGCTTGAAAATTATGAAAAAGTTAGAGGTAGAGTGGGAGGGCTTTGGGGTGGGTTTGTTTGTTTGTTTTTTAAGGAAGAGATTTTGACTGACTTTGTTCTGTAACACAGTTTGTTCTTTTTATGATGTTTTGAAAATTTTAATACAATTCAGGGAAATGACTTAATATACCTAGGTAATACAGGCTTGGAGTTCATGGTTTGGGGGTTTTTTCCACAACCATATATTAATCTCACTATTTTTCAAAATATATTTTTCAAAAATACAAAATATAGGTTTTTTATATTTTAGAAGGTATGTCATAATTTTTCATTTAAGTAGGTCTCAATATAGACTTCAGTTGAATAATGTTGCATTTAGAATCTCTAATTAAAACAATTTTACCATCAAATATTTGTAAAGGAGGGAGGTGAGGGGAGAAGGGACAGGGAAAAAAAGGATGGCAGGAAGGAAAGAAGGGCAAAAAGAGGGTAGAAAAAAAATTTATAATAGTAAGAATGAAACACTAAAGTTTCACACAGAGTTAAATGGAAAATATTTTATTTTCTCTTTGCATAGTTTTCTGTGACTTGTCAAGCCCTGATTTCAAGTTAGGGAAATAGACATTCCTTGTTTCTTTCCCCTTTCCCACAAAATTTTCCAGGTCTTATTTATTCATCATGAAGAAATACAACCTCAAATATTTTTCTTATGCACTTTCTCTTAAATTATGGAAAAAAAGCATAGATACAGCCATCCAACACATGCCCCATAGAAGTAACACTAAACATTATATGAACTCAGTTCCTGGGGCTATGTTGTAGGATGTTTTATTATGTCTTAGTCTAAAAAACTCAAGAAAATGCATAAACTTTCACAAAGGATCTGAAAGATTTTTTTTTTTAAAAAAAGTATGACTCAGGCTATGACAAATTATAAGCACATCATACATAGTCTTAATTATCCCCCACTAAATGGGAAGTTCATGGGACTGCACATTCACGTTGCAGTACGAGTGCAGTCTTGATTCTATGATGAGAGGCACAGCAGTGTTTAAAAAGAAATAAAATAAATTAAAAACATATGCACCTAGCTCAGCTTTCACAATGAATTAAGCATGTTCAGATGGAGGACTAGGTTTTCTATTACAATTCTGAATTACAATTCTGAATTAAAGCTGTCTATAAAGCTTTGGTGCCTGTGTCTCCACTCCTGACTTCTTTCCCCTGTTCTGCAGCTGGTCAGTGGAAAGTCACCACTGATATCACTCTTCATCCCCCACAATCACAAAAAGGTTTCCCTGTTCCAGTATCATTCTCTTAATGGGGCTATGCCTTTGCTTTTCAGGTTTTTTTCTCTGCATTTTTTTTTTTATTCTATTCTGCCTGTGAAAGGAAAAGAGAAGATACGAAGAACAAGTAGCCAGGAGGTCTGCAGAGGTGTGGATTCCTAAATCATCTTCTGGAAAACTTCAGGTTTGAGTGAGGCAAATACACATTAATCTAGTGATTCTGAACCATTTTGGCTCATCTAGCAGAATTCTTTTGAGTAAATAGATTATAACCTGTTTCAGATAAGCTGTTTTACCTCACATCTCTTTCTCCTTTAGTTGCAGATCCTAACAAGGATGTTGTGTCCATGCCAGGTCAAGTTGGAGTAAAATGTGTTGGCTTAATTGGAGGTTCTGGAGTTAGACAATCCGGTTTTGAGAGGAGCTCAGTGAGCTGGACATAGTTAGACAGCAGC
Source organism: Antrostomus carolinensis (assembly GCF_000700745.2). Classification (NCBI taxonomy): domain Eukaryota; kingdom Metazoa; phylum Chordata; class Aves; order Caprimulgiformes; family Caprimulgidae; genus Antrostomus; species Antrostomus carolinensis. The sequence goes on from NW_010286765.1 coordinate 54,734, forward strand.
CACATAATGTAATATAACCTTTCATTTCTCACCACATCCTCCTCAAGGTCCCAGCTTTATTCACTGCTGGGAGTCTATACATAATCCTGTAAGAACCGGGGTTTTTTGTACCATTTGAGATGCTTTTTCACTGTGCACAATACCTGCAACCAGTGAGAAAGGGGGAACAGCACATGCAAAAGGAGTTGAAGGCAGACAAAAACTAGTTTAAGGAAGCCATGAAGAACTGGTGCCTGCTGCTCCCATAGAGTTTTTAAAATTGAAAATATCATTACTAGTTGCTGTATTTCCACTTCCCTATTAGTTTTTACTATAAAGAAGCCTGAGCTCAACAAAAATACATCTTAAAATTATAGAAATGTTATAAATATAGCACACAAATCACAAGGGAAAATAATATCCTAAGGATTCCAGGCCTATTACTTAGTATGTGGGCATTTTTCTGTAATTTTGCCCTTAATCTCTCTGTCTGTCAGTTCCCTATTTGGAAAATAAGCATAAATCCATGTATTCACTTACAGTTGCTGTGTTATCAAGCAATCAGATATTATGGTGAGGGCAATTTAAAATATACTTGGAAAAGTTCAGGTTTTGGATTTTTTTCTCAGCTCACACTCTTAATGTAATTTTTAATTGTAACTTTTTAATTGTAATTAACTGTTTTTGTACTGGCTGGGGCCTGGTACTTCTGAAGCAGGAGTTTAATCATTACTCTGAATTCACAGCACAGTCTGTCCTATTTAGTTCAGCTTTTAAAGCATTCCTAATCACTCGGTTTGGGGAGCTGAAGGCTGACAGACTAAATGTTACTTGTATGGCTCCATTATGTGCTTCAGGCTCAAGAAACTGTCATATTTATCCCTTGTCTTGTGGAAGAGATAGTATACACTCGTGTAATTTATAATAATGCATATGCACAGGAAATGGAATTTTAAGTTATAAAGGCAGGTCAAATTTCCACATAGTTTTGAACTAATATTGTTCTTTGTTGTATAATTTATTGAAAAGTGCAATTGCAAGAACTCTTTCTCATACCTTCAAAAAAATACTTTGCAATACTGGCTTAAAACACCACTGTGTAACTCCTGTGGTTTCAGCGTGAATATAGTAGAAAGTTTTATAAGAGCAGTTGATAGCTAGTTAATCTCAAATGCAGCACTAGTTAATTTTTTTCTTTCATTCTCCTAAAAGTCAGAAAGGTTTTATAAATTTGTACATTTATTACTGCTTTCACCCTACAACTGCAACTCTGCTCTTTGAAAACTTTTTTTAAATTTAATGTTGTACTTGTGTTTAGCATCTAATTTCCTTTCTGCATGAGAAGTATATTACTTTTATGACATGAGAAAAAGCTAACTGATTATGATTAATATGCAGTTATTTCCATTTCTATGCAAACCTGTGATTTTTGTTACCACTTGTGTGGTTATTACAAAGAATGATGAATGAATTTCATAATGTTCACTTTGGTTTCAGTTCTGATAAGTATCCAAATATTTTGATGCTTACTCAAAACTTATCCAAAGTTTCCTAAGCTCTTGAGTCTGCAAAACTAGTCTGAACACTTAGACAGAGAAGGGCTTTCCTCATGAGGTTTCCAGTTGTTCCACTAGTGGAACCTGATGGAAATACCATGAGGTCAGCTTTTCTTCCAGTTGTTCCAAATCTTTAACATCTGGACAGAAAACGGAAGTGAGAAATCTTGCCCAGAAGTTGTATTATAGGAAAAGTTGGGTTCTAAAAATAGGTGAGGAATGACTGCTTTTTTTAACTCCTCCAAGCTGGTTCATCAATGACTGAAAAAAAATTGAGAATACAGAATTAGGGATGAATCAGGTTAGCTGATACCAGAAACTATGGCCTACTCAGCTGAAACCTTTTGCTGCTTAGAATTCAATTGTTTGCAAAGTGACATATGCAGAACAAAGTTCAAATATGGTGACATTTTAGAAGCTTTCAGGGCCTAGTATTTATTTTCATTCCAGCAAAGTATTTTTTCATTCATGAGAGGGCAGTACACAGATCCTGGTGTGAAAAAGTTATCTCAGTTTTGTACAAAAAATATCTTTGTGTTTCCTCCCAGTATTAATACTCAGAGAGACCCTAGCTATCAGTGTTACTTTCTTTAAATAGCTCTAATTTCAAAGTTAGTCTACTGAGGTGGAGGAGGAGTTTAGCTGGTGTTGAACTTAGCATTGTAATGACTTGCAACCAGAGAGACATGTTTTTAGACGAAAGAATTGGATAGCTCCATGCATTCTACCCTATTGGTTGGTATAAAATAAATTCAAAGTATACTTTGCAGAAGTTAATGATCTCTTTGATGAAGCCACTGTTTTCACTACCCATGATTTTCAGTTTACTGTGCTTCTTCACCTGTGCTTTGTATCACACCAAGAACGACCAGCTCTACCTGCATACCCTCTGATTCTACAAGCTCTTGTTTAACAGGTTTATCTTCCTGTTCAAATATGAGACACCAGCTCAGATCAGGCTGCTGATAATTGTTCATTGCTGATACCAACATCATCCGACAGATTCTTTGTAGCAAGAGTGCATCACTGTGTAGTGCAAGCACTACTCCTAGGTTCATTCATCTGAAGCTGGTAAAAAGTTCTGAGGTTCCTCTTCCCCTTGAGAGAAGTGAAAGTCCAGGAAGCCTGTACAAGTGGGCAAGCAAGGAACTCCAGCATCCTCCTAACCCCACAGATCAGAAATGTGTGCGCGAACACCAGTGGCAGGATGCTCCAGCAGGCTGATGTTTAGGACCCCCAGAGTGCTTGATCAAAAGTAAGGAGTTGAAATGGGCTCAAAAGAAGACAGTGATTAAAAACCTGAAATGTTTTGTGAAAACCACCCAGATTAGTTTGCTGCCCAACTTGTCGCTTGCTTTTCTTGAGCTCACAGACTTTGCAGAATTTTATGGAGTGGAATGTGTGCAGGCACTGTATATGCCATGCTCTCAGCACTTCATCAAAGACACTTCATCTGGAATAAAGCACAGCATTTTAGCCATTGGTAACCTCTCTGACAGGAAATACTTAATAACCTAAGTTTTATGCACATGAAAGCACACAGAGAAACCACCAATGAGGCAAACATATGAGCATATGATAGCCCCTTAATTTCTGCACATACATTGTAAAAATATATTACAGTTACAATTCACTTTATGCTTGTTTTCAGGATACAAAATATTAAATTCAAAACCATGTATATGTCAGTGCAATCATTTATAGGCAATATCACCAATTACTAACTTTAGTGAATATGATCCTTCCAATTCCCTTGTCTCCCAAGTCCTTGGAAGTCTATGCTTGCTTGGTGCTTGGTACCTCGTCAGGTGTAGAAACCGCAGGCCATTTCCCCCTATCTACTGGATCAGCAGCTTCTAAGAAACCTTCACGTAGTCAGCATTCAAACATCCCTGCCCAGCACACACTTGAAACCACTACATTAAGGCCCACAGTGAAAACTGACTTGCTACCTCTTCAGTCTCTTAGTAATGGGAACCAACCCTGTCTGGATGGCATCTCAAATCTGAAGGGAAAACATCTCTCCAGAAGAAAAAACTGAACAAAGAAAAAGACCTGCCTGATCGTGTTCTCACCTCATCTGCACCTGAAACAGAAAGGTAAGGCTCTTAATCTCTCCAATAAGGGAAAATAAGGAAAGAGGAGCTGTTTAGAGACTTTCTGGCAGACTCAGTAGAGAAGCCAGGAAGCTCAGGCAGATTGTCCTCTGGGCTATGAAAGATTACTTCTGCTGTGACCCAGCTAGGGGCAAACAAGGCTGACTGTGGCTGGAATGTCTGGGAGCTCATTAAGTAGCCTTCAGAGAGATAGAAGACCCTCAAAATGGAAGAGCTGCAGGACTGTAAGGATTACTTTACGTAAAATCATATTGAAACAGAGTCCTCATCTGCTGTATCTCAACAGTCTGAAGTAATTACTGAGTTACAAATATTGGGAGCAGCAGTCCTGTGCAACCTGCTCTAGGTCAACCTGCTTTGGCAGAGGGGATTGGACTATGTGATCTCCAGAGGTCCCCTCCAACTCCTAATATTCTGTGATTCTGTGATTAACTTTTTAGATCAACGCCCAGACTTTGATCCTTAAAACCAGCTTCTGGGAGCTCACCTTTGAACTTTGACTCAGCTGGGGGTATCTATCATGTTTTTTCCAACATAGGAGAATGACCAGGCAGAAAGCCAGGAATGGTTGTAGAGTGCAAAGCCAATTTTTTGTTTACCTTTGGACTTTTTGAGAATGCAGATGATCTTTAATTTTCTTCATAAGTTTATAGCATTACACTATTTATTTTAAGCTTCCTTTTCATTGTTGTGCGTTAAGTGTTTTCTCTGTTGCACTGTTACAGGCAATAAAGTTTCGGTATTTGCTCTTCTTTGGAAAATAAACACAGGTTTTCCTAAATGTAGTTGATATAATAAGGAGGAAAGTTTCAAAACAAAACTTACGAGAAAAATCATGTTTCTCAAACATTAAAATAAAGTATCCAGGTATAAAACATGATCTTTCATATTATTATTTAATGAAGCATTCTATAACATTACAGAATCACAGAATCACAGAATGT
>NW_010286766.1:0-9086 GCF_000700745.2 Antrostomus carolinensis
GTTGTTGGTTGATAACTGAAGACAGACCAATTCACACCAAACTCAGTGAAATAACTTGTTGATTTGTTGATTTCTGTCAAAGTTGCAGCAAACTGCAAAAGCAAAAGTCCAAGAACATTAGTTACAACACAGGGACACTTTCCATCTATTTTTAATACGCAACAATTCTCCACCACAATTGTACATCTGTGTACACCCAATTCTCTCCCCTGTCCTCTGTGGGGGCAAAGGAATCTCTTCTACTACTGTATTCATGTTCATACTGAAGCTCTTAGTACTGAAGTCTTAGTAATGGCCTGAGCCAAGTCTTGGTCCCTTGGGAATAGATTGGAATTTTGTTTGTTACTCTGTGGAAACACAAATTTGACTAACAGGACTAAACCTGTATTTTTATATGCCAAATTCAGAGGAAGTTGTTGGTTGATAACTGAAGACTTAGACCAATTCACACCAAACTCAATGAAATAACTTGTTGATTTCTGTCAAAGCTGCAGCAAACTGCAAATGCAAAAGTCCAAGAACATTAGTTACAACACAAAAACACTTTCCATCTATTTTTAATACGCACCAATTCTCCACCACAATTGTACATCTGTGTACATTTCCAGACTAATACTGAAAAAATGCCTTGGTGAATTAGTGGCCACATACTAAGTTCAGACAAATATCTTTTGAAGTTATACTTCTTACAGTCCTTGAAAACTGAACTGATTTGAGAATATTGTCATATTTCTGAAAGAATGGTCAAAAAAAAAAAAAAAAAGGTTTTGTTAGAACATTTCTGAAAGAGCAAAATATTTCCAGGATAAGATGAATCTGTGCCCAGACAACAGCAGGGCCAACAATAAGAGGGAGAGTGTCTCAACAAATGTAAAATACATCAGCACCAGCTAAGTACTTGCAGTGAATCAGTCACTTGGAGACTAGAAAATAATGAGGCAGTCATACAAATAATATTCTACAAGGGTTAAAATTAAATCTCTAACTGACCAAAGGCTGAATGTTGTTTCAAAGTTGATGAGAAATTAATTGTTTCCAGTAAGCTAAGCCAGAGATATTTCTTCAGTACAGAAACCCTTAATTGAATCTCAAATTGCCTATATCTTGGTTCTTTTTAACCATTCATGCTAATTATTTACTATGGATTTGTAATAGGTATGGTCAACATGACAAGAGCATGTTTAATTTTACAAAGTAATATAGACAGTCCTGTTCAAGTACATTGGAATTCTGATAACGAAAAGACATTTATTTGAAAACCAACTTCCTTATAGACAAAACTAATCCTAGAAATTCACATTGATTCATGAGTTCATTTGAAGAAGAACAGGTTTCCCAGTGACATCAAACGAAATTTCATACCTGTTTAAAAAAATTAAATTTCACTATTATGAACTACTATACCACACATCATGTTCTCCATGAAAGTAACTACACTTCACTTGCAATTCCAGAGACCAGATATCCCAGTTTCAGATTTTTTTCTGAATAAATGTCAATAGCCATTTATTTCTGCAATTATTTTTTACTCTCAGTAAAAGTTTCTCTGTAGACACTGGAATGGGTTCAGTGCAGTTACTTTGGATCTCAGACACTAAAAAACCCTGGGATTCTCTAGCACTTGGATGGGAAGCTATTAGAAATCTGTGGTGACACAGACATGGGCAAAGAGTCCCTTTGGAAAAAAAAATTATAATACTGTAAGTTCTGGTATGAATTATTATAGTATGCTTGTAGGACATAATTCTCTTTTATACTTAATTCCACTCTTTTGATAGCTTCTGCCAAATCCTGCTCTCTCTGGAATAATTAGGAATTTTTCCCACTAAAATTATTGGACAGGCTCCCATTGACTTTGATGGGTTTTCAAACGAGGCCTCAGAAAATTCCATTTTAAATTATTTATCTCAATATATGCATACTCCTATGACTTAGAAACTGGGAAATCTTGTGAGATCACTTATTACTAAATACTAGAAATACAGCAGAAGTTAGTTTCTTATGCTGTTTCAGTCCTTCCATCCTTGTCAAAAAAACCCCAAAAAACCCAACCCAAACAGAACTAACCAAATTAGCAAAAATAAAAGAGTTAATGTTCCAAAATTCAGTTTTACCAACACCAGCCTTTGAGCAAACTCATTTCTTAATATGTCTGAAAGGTCTGTTTTGGACTTGTCTGCTAACTGAAGTACTGCACACTCACTGGAATTAATGGAATTGGAATTTTCCTTCTGACTATAGTGCAATTATATGCAATCACTTACTTAGGTGTATGTTCTATGTAAGGATCTTGCAGTAATCAGAAGTATTGAAGTACGTATTTACTCTTATTTGTATTTCCTACTGGGTAAAGGGCCATGTTCTGAACATCACCTGAAAGAACTGGAGAAATGAAAGTACACTTGCAATTTTTTTTTTCTTTCTTCCACCACCCTGACTTGACCAGCATATTTGCAAAGCTATTTTTGTAAAGGATGTGCCAGTTGACTTTGATATGCTTTTCCTGTTGCTGTTCCACTGCTTAAAGGTTTTTATTTCTTTCTTTCCACTTGTAAAATAGGTCTTTATTTAAGGTTTCTAGACACAGTGTTGAATTAGAGTGGTGTTGAATTAGAGTGATGTTGATTTGCATCAAAGTCATTAAATGTTGGGAGGCATGACTTCTCAGAGATTTTCCCCTGGCCCTTCAACCCTTTGATATACGTAAGTTTCCTCTGGGAATTCACATATCCTGGAGTGTTCTGTCCAGAGAGTGGCGCTACAGGAGGAGCTAATCTGAGGACATAAAAATACTTTACCAGATATTTCTTCTCTCCAAACCAGTATTGAGAACAAGAACTGGAAATACCTGCCAAACTCTTGGAGGGCTTTAAAAATCTCTTTAAGCAGTAAAACAAGGCCTCATGTCATTCACTCTTTACTAGGAAAAAATATATTCATCAATTAATTGTAACTGAAAAGTACACTTTCTGCTTCCAGAGTTTATGTATCTACACAACAAAATCCCCCAGGACTCTTAATATTTACTGTAAAATAAAACAATAACCTTAATAATGGTACTAATATATATTTTTAGAGGCTACATAACTGATGATTTTTTATATTGATCTGTTTTCTGAGATTTAGTCATTTCCCAATGCCCCCTCCCTGGTTGTGTTTAAGGCCAGGCTGGATGAGGCTTTGAGCAACCTGATCTAGTGGGAGCTGTCCCTGCTGATGGCAGGAGGGTTGGAACTAGATGATCTTTAAGGCCCCTTCCAGCCTTAACCATTCTGTGACTATGATTCTATGATTTGTTCTCATCATCTGTCATTAAAAGGGCACAGAGATATCAAGAGCCACCCTGAGGCTCTTCATGCAATTCATGCATTTCACCTCTTCATGCAACTCATACTGACCAGAAGAATTGTCCTTATTTCATGAAAGGTGCTGTTTTCACTAGAAACTTAAATGACTGCAACAGTTCAAGCTCATAAATATCTTTCTGCTTTTCAGAGCAACATCAAGAATTTTAAGCAATCAAGGATCACAGACTGGGACCTACCCAGACCTCGAAGTTTCATAGAGAAGGATGGATGACAAGCAGTTTGGACCTCAGCTGAAAAACTCAGACAGAGTCAGCAATGTGTTTTTGGGGAGCTGGACTTCTGCCTCTTCTGATGTGGAAGGAGTGGGCACATAATTACTGTTTCTAGAAGCAACACTTGCTGTATGCTACTACTACCAACACTTGCTGATGGCCTACATATCCTAGTTTGGTTTTTCTGGAGGTCAAACACAGACAATGATGACAGAGCAGACAGTCAATCTCTCCTGCTCCAGCAGTGCTGGCTCTGTTGCTTCTTCTGAGGTCTTTAATCCACTGAAAAGTCCTTCTAATAGACAGAAACCTGATGTAGCAGATTACCTTTTTCTTTCACTATGAACATCTGTATCATGTATTATTAGCAGTCACAATATTGATGTCTTTTTGCAGACATTTCTAAAAGAATAACAAAAGCACCTTACATATCCTTTCTCCCTTGAAAATTTATTGTCAACAAAAAAATAAACTGAAATATCTTATTTATACTGGTAAATAACAAATAGGATGCTGCATAATGCACAATAATAATTCTTCATTGTTTTTTGACTTATACTAAAACATAAGTTCCAGTTTTCATGAGTCATTCTAATTAGAGCAGTAATTGAAATTAGATTTGTTTTTCCATCATAAATAGGACATCCATTAGAATAAATCATTTTATCGTCTTGCAGAGCTGTACAGGAGTCATGCAGCATACTGGGTTCTTGAAGCACTGTGTTCTGGACAATCAATAAGACAAATTTATGAACATGATTTGTTCAGTGAAGTAATTTAATTGTATGTAATCTGATCAGAATGGATTTAGAAAAACAAAGTTGAGAATTGGGAAATGAGTAAAGCAGATGCATAGTGACACAGAAGCAAACCAGTAACATGAAGCTACTAAAATGTCAATTCAAGCTTTCATAAACTGGCCTATCTTCCTGGCTCAGGAAGCTTTTTGTATTAAACTCGGTCAGAAGTTACCCAGTGCAGCCAGGCTGATACTGACAAGGCAATTTGCACCATAGTGAGAACACTGTCACTAGTCCACCCATTGGGTTCCTGCTTTTTATATTTGCAGAATTTGAGCAGGCAGAAAGTTGCTTATAGTTCAAAGGGCTGATTCTTAATGGCAGTGTAAAAAGTCTTATGGAGCCAATTAAATTATCACGTGTCCCCCCCCTTTTTTTTTTTAATCATGAATATATTAAAAAAATCATACATATGTTTTACATTCTAAGGTGCTGTTTGCTTCTCTCTGGAAATATCTTTACTGTTCATTAGCAAACGATAATAAAATATGCACATAGAGTTCAGTAGATAGACTCACAGGACAAAATTAACCACAAGAATGAGATGAGACTTACATCTCAGATCTCCTGTTGCCCAAGGAATTGTCCTGCAAAATACTTAAAACTTTCTAATTTATGTCTTCAGGTTTGCAGTGAAAAAGTCTGCAAGTGAAAATTGGCCCTTAGCAAAGACTAATTTTACAAGCTGAAAGAAATGGATTTTACACAGACATGGGAGGAGTAATCCCGCCTACCTATCAGTAAGGCAAGACATGCGGTATAAACAGGACTTGATGTAACCTGAGTGGGAAGCCAGCCTTCCTAGTGTGAACAGCACACATTGGTTAAATATGTCTCACTCTACCAAAGTACCTAAAATACCCTGCAGAGAGGGGTAGTATATTTCCTGGGTATATTACTGCACTTATTTTCAGAATCCAGAGCTGGAAGCTTCAATTTAGCCAGCTTGATCACCAGCAGAATAAGACCACATTTGTTCCTTATGCTATGTGGCTGAAATGGCATAAACAATTGAAATTGAAATTTATCTCTTCTGAGCATGGACAGAAAGCTGGGCTCAGTGCTGACCATAATCCTTACTTCCCTACATGTCACAGAATCACAGTATCACAGAATGGTTGCAGTTGGAAGAGACCTCTGGAGACCACCTGGTCCAACCCCTCTGCTCAAGCAGGGGCACCTACAACGAGTTGTCCAGTACCCTGTTCAGATGGCTTTTGAATATCTGCAAGGATGGCGATTCCACAACATCCCTGGGCAACCTGTGCCAGTGCTTGGTCACCCTCACAGTGAAAAAGCGTTTCCTGATGTTCAGAGGAAACAGTTTCAGTTTGTGTGTGCTGCCTCTGGTACTTGTCATTGGACACCACTGAAAAGAGCCTGGATCCATCCTCCTTGCACCTTCCCTTCAGCTATTTATATACATTACTAAGATCCTCACTGAGCCTTCTCCAGGCTAATCAGTCCCAGCTCTCTCAGACTTTCCTCATATGACACACTCCAGTCCCTTAATCACCTTCATGGGCCTTTGTTGGACTCTCTCCAGTATGTTTGTGTCTCTCATGTACTAAGAAGCTCAGAAGTGGACACAATATTCCAGCAGAGGCCTCACCAGTGCTGAGTAGAAAAGGACCATCTCCCTCGATCTGCTTGCAATACTTTGTTCAATGCAGTTCAGGACACTCTCAGCCTTTGCTACAGGAGCATGTTGCTGGCTCATGTCTAGCTTGGTGTCCACCGGAGCCCCAGGTCATTTTATGCCAGGCTGCTTTCCGGATGAGTGGCACTCAACATATATTGGTGCATGGAGTTATTCTTCCCAAGGTACAGGACTTTGGAGGACTAGGCTGTCTGTCTACTAGAATCTCATCTGAGACTAGAAGAAAATTGTAGCTGCTGAGTTCTTGCAGCCAAGCAAGATACAAATACCTAAGCCAGAGCATGCTAAACAAGGACTGAGTTTACTGCAACCTGAGCTTCTCAGTGAAGTGATGTCTTACACTTCTGCAGAACTTCACATAAGATTAACTTCCTACCCTTACTTGCCTTCTGGAGGAATGGGGCCTAAATCTATAAATGGAGCCTAGTTGTGCCTTTTCTTTTAAATAAAAATAAAATACTAGAATGCAAATGGCAGTCTGCTATGTACTGTGGCTATCCAGAGTGCACTTATGTGATGTTTGCAGCTGGTTGTTGTCAAATATTTCCAAAGTTTCTCAGTGAAATATGTACAGTGTCCAGCTCTAAAGTGTAGATCTTCCTTTGTTTCCACTGTGGAAAAGATTTTCAAAGATTTTTGCAACTAACTACAGGTAGTTGTTTGTGTCAGGTTCTTGAGTGTACTAACAGTCCTTGATGGCCCTGACTTGCTGCACCTAGGGCCTCCCCCACGCCCTGCCCATGGGTCTGCTCCATTTATGCTCAGGCTGGGGCGTATTGTCCTGTTTTGAGCAATGCTGTAGGTGTGTCTGCTCCTTGTCCTGCTGCCTGGATAGACCTTGGACCCATGCTGAAGCTTGTCTCTAGCCTTGTCTCTTGTTCCATTCTTCTTTTGCTCCTGACTGAACCCCCAGGATGTGCCTATGACTTCCCTTGTCTCTTGCCTTTTTAAAAGCTGTTGATGGACGCTGTTACCAGCCCCTGTGCGAGGGGCCTTATTAGGGAGATCACTGACTGCTCTGGGGCACCCTGGATCCCAGTCCCTGAAGGAGTAGCCAGCCCCTACCATGCCCCCACAGTGTGAATTTCCTTATTTAGAAGGAGAGGTTGGTCATGTGCATAATGGGTAAGCTACATGAGAGTAATACACATAAATGAAAGACATAATCCATAGAAAGAGTACCTTTTCAATTTAAGATTATTAATTTAAACAAGATTATGGACTAAACTAGTTCCTACCTCTTGAAAGTTTTTTTATTATTTCTTGTGTTGTTAAAGTTAAATATCTTTCATGGGTATATGGAGAACAGACTACACAGAAATGCTTAACAGGTCTAGGGAAAAGAGCCTCTTCCTTTCCCCTAGGAATTCTCAATCTTAAATTTTTTTTGTTTCCAAGTTATGCAAGTGATCAAGATGCATAAAATTTGAAACAAAAAAAAAAGTTAAAGAATATTCAGAGCAATTAATATTAGGCTCATGTGAAAATACTTCTGGTTTGTATCATTTTTATGACAAATTCTGAAATAATTTCTTTGAATAATTTTGAAAATGTTTCCTGACAAACTGGGATTTATTCAGAAGTGCCCCAAATTTCACTATATAATTTTTAATGGAAAAACATTGAATAAAAAATATTTAAAGACAATAAGATTTTCTAAAAAGTTATGGCAACATGCTATTTCAATCACTGAGAAAAATACAGAAACATAACATAACAGATGCTATTGAATTTAACCCTTATGAGGAAAACTGTTCGAGCATTCTTAAAGATGTATATTGTCAACAATTTAAGTAAATATAGTTTAATAAGTTTGCAGTTAGACAAACATTAAAGGTGTACAAATTTACATCTTAGGGCATGTATGAGAGAAAAAAAAATACTGCTGAAAAATGGACAAAAATGCTATTTCTAAATCTGACATGATGATCTAAATTCACTATGAATTATAAAAGTTATGTGATACATTTTCAAAATATTTATTTTAAAGTAATTAATTAGTAACTAATAAATTATTCTGCTTGAAAAAGTGTCAGTTATTAACTAATTAGCTTTTGATTTATTTTGAACTTTCATATGAAATTCAGAATTGTATCTAGGAACTTAGTTTTTAAGATATCACTTGTTAAGGTTTCAATAAATTGTTCAATACAACAGAACCATTTATACAATTACAGAAAAAAAAAAAAATCCCCCTCCTTTTTTTTAGGGCAAGGCAATAGAACCCATTTGAAAAAGAGAATTCTCAATCCATGAGAGTAGAAGGGGAGAATCACCTCCCTGCTGGCCATGCTTCTCTTGATGCAGCCCAGGATACAGTTGGCCTTCTGGGCTGTGAGCACACATTGCTGGCTCATGTTGAGCTTCTTGTCCACCAGCACCCCCAAGTCCTTCTCCTCAAGGCTGCTCTCTGTCCATTCTCCACCCAGCCTGTATTTGTGTTTGGGATTGCCCTGACCCAGGTGCTTTGACCTTGCACTTGGCCTTGTTGAACTTCATGAGGTTAGCACAGGCTCACCTCTAAAGCCTGTCCAGGTCCTCTGGATGGCATCCTGTCCCTCCAGCATGTCAACTGCACCACACAGCTTGGTGTCATTGGCAAACTTGCTGACGGTGCACTCAATCCCACTGTTCATGTCACCAACAAAGATGTTAAACAGTGGTGGTTTTTATTTTGTTTTTGACATGTAAATTTACATGAGTAACTTCTAAAATTATTGTGCTAATGTTGTAGGACAGAGCTTGGCATTCTTTCAGAATGGCAAAGTATAAAGGTTTCAGGGTCAAATGGACAGAATACAGTTAAACATTTTTATTATTTCATTTTGAAAGAAATGTGCTAAGTACTTGTGTCGCATAGGACTTGAGCATATTAAATATTAATTTCCACACTGCATTAAATATTCATAAATCTAATATGTGACAACTATGGCTTCATGTCAGTCTTGAAAAAGTAAGTCTCTTTTCCTTGTTTTTGACATCTCTAGTCGAGACTTACCTACATCTGGTTTTGAACCTTCTCCAAAGTTGCTAACTATTATATCAT
>NW_010286767.1:0-369 GCF_000700745.2 Antrostomus carolinensis
CCACTCCTTCATGATCCATCTCTAGGTGGAGTTGGACACATTCTAGTTGCTCTCTCACATAAAGGGGAACCCCACCACCTCGTCTTGCTGGTCTGTCATCCATGACAGTATTCTAATCATGCGAGCTATCCCACCATGTCTCCGTGATCGCAATGAGATCATGGTGCTGCGTCCGCACACAAGTCTCTAGTTCTTCCTGTGTGTTCCCCATGCTGCATGCATTTGTATACAAATGCTTAAGAGAAGAGAAGGGAGTAGAGCATCCAGGTATTCCCAGGGAGATGCAAGAGGACCTCCTGTAGTTCTGCACACCCTTGAGGTGACTGACCTTCTGGGTCCAGTCATGGGAGGCAGCTAAGGCAGACTTGT
>NW_010286767.1:439-789 GCF_000700745.2 Antrostomus carolinensis
GTTTAAAGCTCCCCTTACCAGGTCAGCCAGCTTGCTACGAAAGATTGCCCTGCCTCTTCTAGACAGGTGGATCACATCCCTCTCTAATAGATTATAATCTATATAGGCAATTCCATTATCATAAAAACCAAACCCCTCACATCGACATCAGTCATGTAGCCAGGAGTTTATGTGCATTATGCATTTATTTCTGGCTTCCCGCCTTCCTCCAACAGACAGAATGGAGAAGACAATAATTTGGGCATCGATTTTTTTCACTTGCCTTCCCAGGGCTTTATAATCTTCTTTGATTCTACCCATGTTGTGCTTTGTAGCATCCTTGGTGCCCACATGAAAGATCAACAGAGGAT
>NW_010286768.1:0-31392 GCF_000700745.2 Antrostomus carolinensis
TATATATATATCTGCTTTATAAATAGACTTACACTGCTATTTGTAATAGTCTTTTGTCATTAAAGGTGAAAATTAAGTCTCTAAAACAGATAATCAGTTTTGGGCTGCTTAGGTGGATGCATAAAGTGATTTTTTTTATTCTAATTACTTAGCAAATCTATCTGTAAATATAGTTGTAATGATAAATTTTACACTGGCATCAATGGGTGAAAGAGATACCCAGAAATTGCTAAAGTTTTGCTGAAATTTAAAAAAAAAAAACCTCTAAGTAAAAAATGTTAAATTATATATTTAGCTTTCACAGTTCTCACTTTTTTGAGAAGACAGCTCTCTGTTCAACATGTTACTTGGTCCTCAGTACTTTAATTAGCTTATGAACATCCTCAAGTAAGAAGACCTCTAATTCTTAGCACCTTCACAGAAGATGTTTAGGGTGTAATTTACCCTGATGCTTCATATTTTGCTCCTTTGAAAATTGATTTTGCAAATGTACTTTTCAGATACTAAAGGTTAGGAATGTTATAGAGTAATAGGGCTGGTATCTTAAGGAAAAAGAGTCTATGAAATTTTACAGATGCCTGCATGCAAGTTATTTCATTTCAGCCTTAAAGAAGTCAACAGAGAGCAATTATGTACAGTACACCTCTGCTATTGACACCGTGACACCCTGAAAGCAGATCTTAAGGGGTTCATTTACCAGTATTTTGTACAGAGTACTATCCTACTTTTATTAATATGGCAATAAAGAATGCAGAAGTTTGCCTCACAGCCAGCAATCTTACAGCTAGATCCTCAGAACACCCAGGTGGCCAAGAAGGCCAACAGCATCCTGGCCTGTATCAGCAGGACTAGGGAGTTGATTGTCTCCCTGTACTCGGCACCAGTGAGGCTGCACCTTGAGTGCTGTGTTCAGTTTTGGGCCCCTCAGTACAGGAAATACATGGAGGTGCTGGATCGTGTCCAGAGAAGGGCAATGAAGCTGGTGAAGGGCCTGGAGAACAAGTCTTATGAGGAGCATCTGAGGGAACTGGGGTTGTTTAGCCTGGAGAAAAGGAGGATGTAGCAAGATAGGTGTCAGTCTCTTCCCCCAAGTAACAAGTGATAGGACAAAAGAAAATGGCTTCAAATTGCGCCAAGGGGTTCAGATTGGATACTGGGAAAAATTTCTTCACCGAAAGGGTGTCAAGCATTGGAACAGGCTGCCCAGGGAACTAGTTGAGTCACCATCCCTGGAGGTACTTAAAGGACACGTAGATGGGATACTTAGGGACATGGTTTAGTGGTAGACTTGGTGGTGTCAGGTGAATGGTTGGATTTAATGACCATAAGGGTCTTTTCCAACCTAATTCTATGATTCTTGAGCCTGGGCCTAGAGTTCAACCTGACCTCACAGCACATCACTCCAGGGAATTATTTGTTTATTGTAATGGTAGTGGTCTGAGAATTTAACTCCCTGGGCAGTTTACAAAGGGGCCATATAAAAACCACTACAAGGGCAGCAAATGAATGCATGGTGTGGAATAATTACTGGAGGTAATTTAAAAATCAGAAAACGGCCTTGTTCATACACTAGGGAAAGGTATAGCAGCAAAGAAGATCCCCAGGGGGAAAACTGAGCCAGCAATGTGCACTTGCAGCCCAGAAGGCCAACTATATCCTGGGTTGCATCAAGAGAAGTGTAGCCAGCAGGTCAAGGGAGGTGATTCTGTCCCTCTACTCTGCTCTCGTAAGGTCCCACCTGGAGTACTGCGTCCAGTTCTGGAGCCCCCAACACAAGAAAGACATGGGCCAGTTAGAACAAGTCCAGAGAAGGGCCACCAGGATGATCCGAGGGCTGGAGCACCTCTCCTATGAGGACAGGCTGAGAGAGTTGGGGCTGTTCAGCCTGGAGAAGAGAAGGCTCCGGGGAGATCTTATAGCGGCCTTCCAGTACCTGAAGGGGGCCTACAAGAAAGCTGGGGAAGGACATTTCATAAGGCAGTTAATGACAAAACAAGGGGAAATGGGTTTAAGCTGAAACAGGGTGGGTTTAGATTAGATATGAAGAAGAAATTCTTCAGAGTGAGGGTGGTCAGACACTGGAATAGGTTGCCCAGAGAAGCTGTGGATGCCCCCTCCCTGGAGGTGTTTAAGGCCAGGCTGGATGAGGCTTTGAGCAACCTGATCTAGTGGAAGGTGTCCCTGCTGATGGCAGGGGGGTTGGAACTAGATGATCTTTAAGGTCCCTTCCAACCCAAACCATTCTATGATTCTATGAAATACAGCTGGTAAGCATATTTCTTTCAGTGGCAGTTAACTGTAATGAGTTAGTTATGCCAACGACCACACCCAAGAGCATAGTGAGCCACAACACACTGCTGAACGTACTCTATATCCACGGACCTGAATGACTCGTATGGAAAAGGCATTTGGGACACAGATAGCTTTGTACCTACACAACAGTGAAGACAGGTGTTTAGAATAATGGTTTAGTACCAGTCCAGCTACCTCCTCTAAAACCAGATGACAGTCCTAGATCTTCTGAAATATTAATTTGCAACAGACAACATCAGGCAGAAGTTTGCTCTGATAATTGCTGCCCAAAATGCAATGAAGTAATCTCCCTTAGAAGCAGCAGGAGGGACACAAACAATGAACTGTGAGTAGTCATTTCGCACTTTTGCAAATCTGTTTTGACTACACCTCTACACTTGAAATAAAAATCCTATCATTTCAAGTTTTTAACTACTCTGTACTTTCGTCCCCTCAACATACTCCTCATAACTCCACCATTATATCAAGATGCTGCTTCTATCAGTATAGAAACTTCTAAGATCCCTACCTTCTAAGGGTAAATGAAACTGGAGGAGAAGGCCCCAAATCCCTTCTTTCCTGTAGCAAGTTAAGTAACTTACAAAATGATCAAAGCATAGCAGACAAATCTTTAGTATTTTCAACAAATCCCTTCAGTCAGTATTTTGTATTAAGAAACTATATGATATTCCAGGTAAATATCTAAACACGTATCTCACCTTAAACATGGGTCTCACATGCTCCAGGTGTGTTGCACTAGTAAAAGGTGCCTGAACGTGGCTCACTGCCTCCATAAGGGCTTTAGCTGTTTTAGCCATTTGTTCCATTTCCAAATTATATAGGAGTCTTCTCTGCTTTTCACTAGCAACACCTGTAAACACATTTTTTCCTCTCATTTGTGCACCTTTAGCAGTGGTGTCTTCAGGAATACAGTAATTTTAAATTTCCCATTAAGTATCATACTCAGATGCATTTTTTGTATTACCTTTACTTTCCAAAATTACCACACTAGCAAGATATTTCTGTTACAATATAGATTAAATTTAACTTAAGGCATACTTATGTATGAAATGTAACCTAATTTTAAACCTTCACAGAATTTAAAGATTTGCACAACAAACATCACAAGATAAATATCATATCCACTAAGCTAAATTCAAAGTGAACAAAAGTTTCATAGCAATCCATCAGCAGAAAAAATAACAATAAAAATAAGTGGACATCCTTTTCCTAAGGGAGAACTACCTTAACCACCTTTTCATTTCAGTAATGGAATCTCCCATCTCATCAAGAAAGTGAAACCCAAGGAGAATGTAATAATGAGCTTCTTTAAAATTACAATTTAAATATTATGTTAATTGAACAAATATTGAAAACAAGAGGGATTCTTTTTTCCAGATGCAAATTTTCTCTAAGCAATCTATTCATAAAGCTAACCTAGGACCTTAAACTATACCAATTTCACTATGTTGGGAAAAAGTAAAGTTTCCAAGTAATATAAAATGGAAAACCAAGTAATACAAAATTTTTGCAGATGACAGACTAGTTATTGCAGGAAAACACACCAGTTTGTTACCTTAGAAATAGAAGGCACAAGTATTGGTTTGTTTTTCTTTTTTTCTGCACTACGCCTATCAGCAACACTGTTACTTCATAAAGCCCTCAAAGGCATTTCCCTATGTTGCTGTTCAACAGCAAGACCCGTCTTCTCCATGGTCAATGCACTGAATACCAGGAGTTCACATGCAAAGGCGAGTGAAAATAAGCAGCTGTATTTAACACAGATTTGAAAGGAGCACCATGCATTTATGTTGAAAGGAAAAGGATATGAAATTAGAAGTTAGGACTCATTTTATGTTAAGTAAGTAGTGCTTGCTTCATTCATCTCTCATTTTAGAAAGGAGACAGCTACATGAAACTGAAGAGTGAACACTCTGAAGAAAGCTAACATTGCAACTACTTACTTTGTTTACTGGATTTTGTGGGTATTGTTAACTCTTTTGTTTCCTTCATTGAAATCTTCTTTCCAGCTATTTCATTATAGATAGCAGACAAATATTCTTCAGGGAGATCTTTACTGTCATTGATACCTCTATTCATTTTAATATACTGTTCTTTTGTCATTTTATTCTTGACCTGAAAACCAGAAAGAAGCAAATTAATATCAACAAATGAGGCAAGTTTGTAGCAGTTACAATGCTGCCTATAAAGCAGCCAAACAGATGAAAAGTTACAATCAAAGACAAACCTGCTGATTCAGAAGACATATGCAAGACTACACTGCCAAATCTATAAGAATCACACAATACCGTGTGGACATTACAATGCTCATAAATATTCAGTAGGATCTGTAGATTAATTAGATACACATTATTTTAAAAAGTGTTCTATCTTGTAAAACAGACTAAACTATCTATTTTAAACATAATCCCATGATCTCATAAGAGTTCAATACTTTTTACAGATTCTGTTTAAATAAATGATGTTGGCTAATCACTGCAACTGTGAATATTATGCACTGCAGATGTGAAATGTATTTATCAAAACAAAGCTGCATTATTTTTTTCAAACAGACTAAAATCAGGAGCAGATTTGTGTTAAAATCAACGGGTAAGTAATTACACAAGTTCTGTCTTTGACTGTAGGTTAGATCACTACTTTGAGTGCCATAATATGAAAGCAAATATGCACAATTCCTATTAAACACAGAGAAGGGAAATGATAATTTACAGAAAGGTGTAACCAGAACAACTTAAAAATCTCAACACCCATGAAACACAATGCTGTTATTTAAAAGATGCACAAACTTAAGCTACCATATTTCTTACACACATACTGCTGTTAAGCTGAACATTAAACTTTTACGTCACCACAAAGCCTGGAAGTTAGATGTTTATGGATTATACAAATATTTTTCTAGCAACATACCTGTGGACTGTGAAGATCTGTTGTCAACATGATAATCGAGTAAGCTAAAACATATGCAGTATCTGCACTAGCAAAAAGAGTTTGCCTGAAGGGGGAAAGGAGAAAAAGAACAGCAAATTTAACATATTAGGACTTTTTACCTATTGTGCAGCTTTCCAAAGTTCTGAAGACAAAGCATGGCTTACCCTTGGTTACATTCTAAATATCTAGCAGCAAATTTCTCCATGAGGCGATCAATTTTTTGAGCCTCTCCTGGAAGACGAAATCCCTCTAGAAACATGCGCAGAGCAGAAACAAAATCCTTTCCAGAAAAGTCATGTTGGTCTACATATGCATACATGACTTCTTTGTTAAATTTATCATTGTCTCCCAGGAACTCCCCAACCTGAGTCTAAAATAAGAACAGAAAAGACAAACTAGCACATTTACAATGGAAAAAACCCAGTAGATAAGAACAGAGTCAGAGCGCCCATATGTTTCACCGAAAGAGACTGTACGCAGTTAACAAAGACATATTCCTGCTCTTCCTCTACTCTCTAAAGCAAAGTATTTTGGCCATATATTCCATCCCAATGCTCCTACATGCTCATCTGCCTATCCTCCTTCTCTGGTTTTACTCGTGTACCTTTTTTTTTTTCCCCTATTAGATGAATTCCACGTGCCCAAGACAAAGTTAATATTACCAATGATTGCTTGTTCTCCACTGCAATTATTTTTTGTAGTTAGGAAACTTACTACAGGAATGAAAAGGTGACTACACTCAACTTTATTCCCACTAGAGTACAGATCTCAGATACAAGTGATGCTCAAATATAAATAGCTACTAAGCAAAATGGTGCAGACTGCTGTTTCAGAATGTTAAGTTTTCCATGACAATACCAACATGAGATATTCCCACCCTCCTCAGCCAGATATTGCAGGACTCGTCCAAGTCCAGCCACAGCTGCTAGTTGTAAATAAAATTAAAGAACTAATCTAGATTAAATAACTTTCCTTTGGGAGGCAGCAAAAAATGCTTTTCATGTTGTTGCACCATGTTATTTTTTAGCTGTCTCTGAAGGACAGTAACTTCTAGCAGTCCCTTATTGGACTAAAGTATATACAGTTTAGTAAGTTGCTTACAGCTATACTAGCAACTAAAGAAAAGTTTTGAGTCAGTTTAAGTAGGTCAGTCTTTTCCTTACACTTGGCTAAACTGCGGGATGCATATAGTACACTGTATAGCTCTAATGCACACTCCAAACTCCTTGAGCTTACAAATTTTAGAAGAGAGAAGCTTCCTTCTCTTCATTGAACACTGAACTGTTATACACTTTAAAATACTAATATGCAATTTCCAATTAGTATAAAAACATCAGCATGAGCAAAAAGAACCACATGGAAAGTTTTCTTACTGAATCTAATCTTTCCTCTTGATGCAGGAACTGAGCAATATCTTCAGGGGTAGTGCCAAGCATTCCTTGTTCTTGCAGGTACTGAATCCCCCTCTTTGGCTTCTTATTGAATCTGTACAATCAAGATCAAGATGGAATTAGAGTTAACCCTCTTACTATGCACAAAACATTACCAGCTTAAGTAAAAAGATTCAATAATTTTGGATGAGGTATTGAAAAATCTATGTATTAAGTATTTTCCTTTATCAAACTGTGCATTAGATTCTGTAATTATTCCCTTCATCATTGAATGACTTTGTGTGTCGTGTCCCCCCCCACCCCGTAAACAGGCACCTCTTCCTCTTTGCTACATACTGCCAGCATGGCATCCAAGCAGCTCCCAGTAAAGAGAACTAAACACTACAATTTACTCTGTCACTCATGAAGAAAAAAAATATTGCACAGAAATAGTAAAGTCTTGGCTTGGAAAGAAACAAGCATGCTGTGTTGCTTTTGTTTTAATCTGTATGAAGCAATCAAGAAATCCACCAGTTGCCTCTAAGAATGGAAACGTACAAGACAAAGAACCAGGTAAGGGAAAGAAACTGAAACCCTAACGGACTAAGGCATGTTTGTTCAGAGTCTGAGAACTATTATTACAGAAAACTTATATTTTTGCATAAAGTGACCTCAATGAAAAGGTAAGGTGACAAGGCTGAAATCACAGAAGAGTCACGGCAGACTACACTGAGAAATTATACTATCCTCCAGTTTTAATTTATGACAAGTTAATTAATCAGATGGAAGAATCATCTTAAGCATACAGGCACTTTCATCAGTAATGTGTATACTAAAATGGGTCATATTCAACTGATCACGAGTTCAATGTTCTTTTTATCCAAATATAAAAATCTTATTTTTAGACAAGCAGGTCTGGAGAAAAAAGAACAAACATTCAGAGTACTCATCTTCTAGCTGTGAGGAATTAGGTTAACACAAAACACTGTTGACAGGCTCCAAAGGGGACACCATTCAGCACTCTTTCACCAGAGGAAGTGCTGTTACATCCAGAGTTTTTTTCCTAACACAAGATGAGTATCTATGAGGAGAAGGAAGAAAAACCCAGGAATCTTCATAGCTCCGAAAGACTCCACCCTCCCATGGGTGATAAAAGGGCACTCACAAGTCAATTCCTTGTTCTATTATTTCCTTTTGTTGCTTTAGGACCTCAAACTGCTCTGGGTTGTCAGTGCCAGACATCTGTGTGCTGTAACTGCCAATTCCTGATGAAGCAGTAGAATCCAAGGAATTTAAACTTCCATATCTGTTAATTGTCTCAGGATGCTTGGTTTCATTGCTCTCCTGTTCTGTGGGTTTTTCTTGGCCTATAAATTGGAAAGGGTTACAACGTACATACAAAATACATACAGTGAAAAGAAATTAAAATCACAGGTCATTCTTCAAATCCTCTCTGAAGGCTTCTAAAATTTACTAGGGTTATCTTCATTGATCTATTTATATTTATATAAATATTCTGCTTTTATTTTGGTTGGGAAAAGAACAACAAAAAATCACTACAACGTATCAAGGGAGATTCTTTCAGTTCATCGCATACCAAAAATTTAAGCCCTAAATTACAACTATAATTTGTAGGCACTTGGAAAAAAAAAAAAAAGCATGACACCTTAGAAACCCAGTTACAGATCCTTCCTTTTATTTTCAGGTCTGATGTTACTTCTGACCTGAAGCGAATAACACTAATTTTTTGAAGCAAGTGTTTCTGATCAGACTTGCCAAGGAGCTGGTCCTCAGTTCACAAAGACAGCTGTGCTAACCACCTCTAAAAAGGTTATTACTTCACCTACCAACTTCAATCACTTAATCTGAAAATTCTGGCATAACCTTAGTACTATTCATCTCAGGTCAGATGGAAACAAGATTAGAACATGTAATGACTTAGTTACTTCACCACTTACAATGCTGAAAGTTCTATAGCTATATATTAATAACGGGGAAAAAAAATGCTCTCCATCCAGCTTGCTTCAGTAGTAATTTAGTCAACATGAAGTTAGATGAAACTAGGGGAGCTTCAAAGTAAGTTTTACGATCATTTTGAAATCAAAAATACAGAAAATAACAGGATTTAGTAATTTTCAGTGTAGTAGCTCTGTAGGAATTCATACAATTAAGAAAAGACAACTTAGACAACTTGTTCAAATGAGACCAGTCCAAACTTACCAATATTTCTACCAAATTAAAAAAAAAAAAGTTTATTCTCCCTCTTTTTTTAATGCAAGAGGTTTTACCAATATGGACATTAACAGTATCAAAATACTGGGAAAATGTACTAAACTTCTGCAGCACCTCTTTACTAAAGCCCGAGGAAACACATCTCTTGTCTTACCAAGTGTTGTCTGAGAATTTGGATTTACATATTGATCCTTACTCCACTCCACCATGCACTTCAAGATTGAAACTAAGCATTCCAATCCTTTTTTTCTCAAACTTAATTCCTAGAAAAGATTTCAAAAGCAATACATTAGTGGCATGGAGAGTTTAGTCTTAACCTATCATGCCAAGAAAGATAAAGCTTCATAAAGTTGGTGGAATTTTTACCTGAACATTGGACATGCCAAGTTCTTGGCTACCCCTTCCTTGAGCAATCTTTGATAGGTCATTAACAAGCCTTTCAAATATATTTGCTGCGTTTAAATCACAATCATAGTTCACGTAGATGTCCACTACGCTCTGGGCATCTATAAACGAAGTGACATTGTCAAACTGGGAACAAAAACTAGATCATTCAAATGTAAGGCAAATACAGTTTTGCTCTTTAGCATAAAAATGTAAAAAGTAGAACCAAATGGTCCTTAATACCTGCACATATCCTTGTCAGTGTTTGTATAACCATCCATTTATGATCAAATGAGCTAGTAGAAGTTTCCAAGATATACAGGAAAATTTCTTTGAAGAAAACCTAAAAAATATTCCAGAAGAGGGATAAAAAAAATAAAATCTATTACCAACACAATCACTAACTCTGATGGCCAATATTCTGACATAATTCTGAAAATATCATTTTAGAGGTATAGGAGATAAGGGGGAGGCACGGAAAGAGGGAAAGGAGGGAATACAACGTATGCTTGAAAGATTAAAATTAGGAATTCTAATTTTTACTTACGAACTTCTGGAGATTTTTCCAGATGAGAAATTTTGGTTTATATTTTGATCACTGAAAACCAGAAGAACCAGGAATATGAAGTCCTGAAGGACAGTTTAGCCTAACAAGAAGTCTAAACTGCTGTTAAGAGTTCATTTGGGATTTTGAAAGGAGAGGTATTACCTCACCACAACAGATTTTCTCTATGAGATGATGATATTATGGCACAAACATAACAAATGGCCACTTACGTCAATTTAAAGTACCAGACCTTCATTAGAAGGGAAACATCTTGACACAAAAGAATCACTCTATGGTATTAAGATTATTGGAAAAAGGGTACTGGTCAGGCACAGCATAAAAAATGTAGCAGGTCCATTAATAAGTTACTCTTCCCTAAAAGAGGTATTGGTTTTTCCTGAAATTGTTTTAGTATGGATGCTTTTGTTTGCAACAGAGACTATTTTACCCCCTCTCAATTATTTCCTCACTAGATCCATTAGTATTATAGGCTGACTATTTTAGCTGAGCACGCTAAGCAGCCAGGGCAGGCTTTTTCTCACTTCTTCCCTAAGCAGCAGCAACTGCTGTGACAGCATATGAACTCAAAATGTGACATGCTACACAGCATTACATCACTGTTCTGCAATTCTGAGACTTCATCTCGTTATAGCCAGTTGTGGTTACCAAATCTACAATACATGTTTTTTTCTAGAACGCTGCTGATACTTTCAAGCCATCAAGCTTCTCTTCTCCACTGGCAGAACACAAATATCCAAATATGTAACTACCCTCGTTTTCAGTATTAGATATTCCCTTATACCACAGAATTTTTACAGATATTTTTATGCTATTAGCCAGGTAGAGATAAGCACAAAGCTAATTTTGCTTTAAGTCACATGTTTGGGGAAAAGCAGCAACACTGATTTTCAAGCAACTCTGATGGTTCAAGCAAAACACGCCAACAATCTTTCCATTTTACTGTCCTCTTTAGAGGCATGCAGCACAACCCCACTTACTATTCTTAATAAGAAAAGCATCCCTATGAAATATAAGGAGTTCAACACATAACAGATCAAAGACTTTCAAGCACTTAAATGCACTCAAGTGTACTACACTGATTTTAGCCACAACTTTATGTAATGAGGAGAGGAAGACAAAAAATTCTAATAAAGGTTATGCTATGAGCAATCTTATGTAGTTGTTGTTTTCTGATTTTTTACTGAAAGACAGTAATATTATACAACCTCTAGAATTAGAATTTTTTTTTTTTTCTGGTAGAGAATTTTAAAAAAGAAGTCACTGATGGAGCAGAGAAAAAAGTTTCAAATATAATAATTAAACCCAAATCTCAGCTAGAAGAGAAATTAGCTGGAAGGTCTGCATATTACAAAGACACTTTAGGTCTCTACGCTTCTGAGACAGGGGTCCTTGCTTCTGCTGTCAACTTTGGTCAAACATATCTTGAAATTAACAGCTTCTCAAAACTGTACTGATTATTTACATTTCAGGTATTTAAAAATGTTACCTGTCACTATATTATTTATTGCAATTCATGTCATGGAACTGAGACTTTCTTCCTAGTGTATCAGAAAAGTAAACCAGAAAAGAGCTAACTACTTAGTTTGGTCAACTAAAAATAAGAGTTTTAAGATAGCTTATTCAGTTATGAAAGGGAGGTAATGGTTAAGTATAACTAAATGACACCCCAAATCCACTGATATCTAGGACTTGATCTGCTGCAAATATATTCATTGACCCATTTATAAATACAGTTACAATACAATTTAAGGTACGACTCAAAATTATTTTAACCGCTGGAGGACAGTGTTAGCTGAGTACTTAAGTTGAAGGACCAAAGGAGGGTCACTTTCAACAGAATCTGAAACTATTAGTCTAAAATATGCCAAAAATTTCTTACACAGATGAAAAATGCAGCCTCAATCCCAAAATATAACTATTTTACATATTATAAATCAGAGCATATGGCTTTCCTTACAGCTCCAAGACATAAACTGAAAGTGAAGTTATCTACTCATCTACCCACATCTTCTGAATAACATTTAGGATCAGTAGCTAAAAGAAGAGGAATTCTTAGCACATAACCAGGAAAAAGAGTAAGTTTCTAGAAATTGCTGAAATCTTTGTAATAGATGGATACTTTGACAGCACCAAGCTTTTGGCTTTCATGATGTGAGGAGGAAATGCAGCCCTGCTATGTGGTGATGGTCCAAATGTAGCACATTCTAGAAGCTGCTACAATAGCGTAGTGTATCCTATACCCAATTTTCCTCAGATATGACTTCATTTTGTGTTTGGAATCTGGAGAAAGGATGGCAGCAATGGAATCTCATCAAATTTCTGTCAGGGAAGCCAGACTGCAATGCATTTACCACCTACATGCTGACTTGTAAGCTCTACGAACACAGAGCGAGTCCAACACTCTCTGGGAAGCAGCTTGTTTGACTGCAAGAGCAGCTCAGCCCAGTCTGTCTGATGTGCCAAAAAATGCACGTGCACTACAGTCTTGTTGAGCAGACACAGTTTGTCTTCAAAATGCATCGTATTTTCAATGCACATTCAATCAGTCACCAAACCTGTATTTCTATCCAAGCAGTGCTCAAGGAAATACTGAAAATCCTAATGTTTCTTCCCCAAAAAGGCATCAAAATACCCTGGTAAATGATCAGAACACAATACCTTTTTGACATCGTACTGGCAAAATGGGGTTCTTCCTCCAAAGCTGCCACAACACATCAACTTACACAATGACATGCATAGGTGAAGAAATCTCCGAATTCAAAGTCCTTGTAACAGCAACTTTATCAGCATTTCTCAGCATATTTTAACATATTTAACCTCCACACTTATGGGGCATTTGGTAGGCTTCAATATCCACATCAACTCCCAAAACTTAAAATTACCAAAATGAGCAGCAGGAACACAGTGCACACACTACTGCTTTATTCACCACGGAATTAAGATCTTTAACACATGGGACACACATGTGGTTCAAGTGGACAGAATCTTTCCAATAAGCTGCTTGTACTCTATGACACAAGAATTAGAAGCCAAGAATAAAGCCTCTACATATGTCTTGCTTTCCTCTATGACTTAGAATATATCCATCCAGTGAGTAAATCTGCAGTGTCTGTCAGGACTCAAGTAGCTCCTATTGCTAAGAAAATGGAAATGGACTTATCTCTACTTACGACCCAAGGAATTAAAGAGTGTGTACACCTTTTGAGACCTGAGGAAATGAAATTACCTTATTAACGACACATATTGCTGTAGGCCCTAACATACAAGGGGAAGTGGCTACAATAATCAAACAGCTGGGATTTCCCTAGAGAAAGAAATCAGTTCAAGTGACCTCAAAGAGAATCCACAATGCATTTCAAGTAATTAATTTTTATGCTAAAATTCCTTTGTAAAGCCTATTATATAGCCTTTTCATAAGTCTACTATTTTCTTACTTATTATTATGCAGTGTAGAGCTAAAACTTCCTAATCATATTACTGAACACCAGCTGACTGAACTTATTCACCAAACTACTAATTTCTGAGTTTCAGCGTCATTCTGTGATAATATCATGCTACAGCCAAGAGAAAACTCTGCTTTTAAAAGATAGAAACTAACTCATGTAGTAACAGTAGTGAGTATGGGTACAGTAAGTTATGACTGCAAAAATTCACCTCAATCACAAAGAGAAAATTCAAAGCATGTTTTGCACAGTAAATTTTCTTTGTTTATGTCAATATCTATTATTAAGTGATGAAATTGCCTCCTCCTTTATTACATACTTGATTTTATGCTCTTTTTAAAATATGATGGAAATATTTTTTTAAACAGCCCTACAAAAGTTTTCCCATCACTTTCCAACAATCAGCTTAACACTTCCGCAAGTACCACATTACTTCTGACGTTACAGAGCAAATTTTATTTAACCTCTAAGTTTTCCAAAGGAAATGTTATTTTACTCAAAGAGGGTTTCAAGGGCATTGTTGCAAGCAAGTCCATTGCCACTGAGTGAAAAAAAGCTTCTATGCATAAGAAGATCTGTCAAATCTTACACAAAAGCTGAGATTCAGGAAGAAAACAAATTTCTCTAAGCAAGATCAAGCTACATAAAAATATAAACAGATAGTCACTTAAACACCACTCTCCCCCCCCACCCCCCCCCTTGCATTAGAAAGTCATGTAACGTACCTCAATTTGCATTTTTAGATGAGTCTTAAAGTTTGAGAGGAGGGTAAGAAATATGGAAAGTGAAAGTTCAAAAACTTCTGGAACTGATGAAACTCCATTTTTTGACAGTGCAACACAAAGGTACTGCTTAATAGCATTAATAAACATCTCATTTGTCCTGAAGACAGGTCCTGCATTTTGCAGAATGGACAGAAGCAACTGCAATGAAAGAATCTTTGATCGCAGTTCATGAGATCTAGAATAAAACAATGCAGCATATCAGCCCAGTGTAAGTCATAAAAACCAAAACATTGTCTTGAAAGGTCAAAACACCACAACGATTTTGTATGTGAAATGTCAATGAAATAAACTCAAATTTGACACAACCTGGTGTAGGAAGAGTCATAAAAAGATGCTGATTTTTTTTGTCGAAGTGGTCACTCTTCAGCTAACGAGGTGGGTGAGAATAACCTTTCTCTCCATTACTACTGAGCCACTTTCTCTTCTGCAGCACAGCACAGCACCACAAAACAGCAGCAACAGCAGGCAATGCTGCCCATCTTAGCCAGGGGATGAAGGGAGCATTCTTTCCTTCTAATGGATTTCTGGAAGATCCCATCTAAAATATCCAGCCCATCTATACAACCCTGACTACCAAAAGGTGGAAATTCTTCCTCCTCCTCTATTTCCACCAGCACAGAAAAAGAGTTGAAGGACCATGAAGACAACAGCTGTACTGCCTTACTTCCTCCCAACACTGAAATCTCTTTTCTCAAATACAGTATTTTATACTGTTTATCAGTCACTCGCCCCATCGCACTTCAAGAGCAGCTAAGATACATAACATGCCTATTTTAAGTGTGGCAATAGCAGAGTCAGGCAACTGCAGCATTGTCAAATGCTCTACAGTAACATAATGCTTCTTACAGACTGAAGTAAGCTAGAATTCATGTCAGCACAGTGCTACTATTTATGCTTTTTAACACCACACACACACAAAAAATGCCAAGCAAACAAAAAAACCCCAAACCACACATACAGAAAAGTGCAAAGAAAATCCATACCTATGAAAATATAATGCAATTTAAATAGCACTCTGGGTGAAAACATTCACTCCTCAGACTCCTGATGATCGTCCCCACTTCTGATCATCTCAAAAAAAGGCTACAGCTCTTCTGAAGAGCAGGTAGAGACACAAATGGCTTTCTTAACAAGACAGACCATAGCTTTCATTGAACAACTACTCACAGACAGCAGACAGTTATGAAACATAAGGAACAATGACAGGAATTTTTTCATACAGTACAGCCCAGACACAGTAAGGAATGCTTCAAGTCAACAGGTGACACACACAACAGTTAGATATTTTATGTACACTGCAAAAAATATGAACTTAATGAAAAAAAAAGAAAAGTAATTCCAGTCTAGCTAAAAACAAAAATTAAAATTAATAATAAGAAGTTGCAAATAAACTCAATGATTTCTGCACGCTGGCAAACAAAGTGGGATGGGGGGGAATCAAACTGCAAACATTTCAGACTCATAGTACATAATCCCAAGCTTGGGCTTTTTGTCTGAAGACACTTTTGAGAAGTAAAATATAACCAGTCAAATTGAGTGAGGAACTTGTTCCTTCCATTCCTCCTAATGGGCCCGCAGGCCAAAGTAAATGCCACAAAACAGCACACTGCAGGAGTTCTTCAAGAACTGGCTCTGGACACTGCACAGCTGCAGGGAGCCCAACTAACAACCTCCTTTGATGCAAGAGGCTTGATTTTTGCATCATGCTGTATCAAGTGCACAGGCAGCACGTGACTAGACCACACTTTGCTATGAAATATAATAATTTAAATATGAAGAGAATTTAAATCATAAATAAAATATTAAATATTCTCTACTTCCAGCAAGCATCAGTTTGTAACTGAAGTCCTGACTTCCTGGCTTTACCAATCCAGTATGATGTGTAAAGCCCACTTAACTTAAAACAAGTTTAAGGACTAAAATCTAGCAAATGAACCTTCAAGACATTACTCTCCTATCTTATTTTATTCCAGGGAAAAAGGAGATAAAGAATTGAAGCAGGTTCCCAGGAAGCACAACCTTGATTTCAACTCCCAGTCTTGTGACTGTAAGCTAAAGCTCCATGTTCAGTTACCTAAAATTTAAAAATGTTTTCATTAAAGACTTCATAGTTAATTTCACTGGGAAGACGATCTTTAAAGAGGCAGGTAAGAGTTTTTAAAAATGCTGTAGATGCCCTATGCCTCCTCTTCCAATTACAGTATGTTCATAATCGTTCAAAAAGCCATCAATGCCTCAGAACCATCAAGAAAATCTAAGCATTTCTCCAAACACAGGACACCTTTGCATGTCTTTGCTCCTAATTCTTATTGCCCTAATGCTGTTTCCTCCTATTTGTTCTACATGAAGAGCTTAATCAGTTCTAATACAAATGTCAACGACTCCATGGATTCAGATGAGATGTTCCAAGTGCCTCAACAGCTATTGCTGCTCTTCCAGAGAGGGTTAATCCATTAACACCTTTAATAAATGGACAGTATCAGACTCGGAGAACTGACCAGAACCACAGGAATTTCATGGCACTTACAGAATCATAGAATGGCTTGGGTTGGAAGGGACCTTAAAGACCATCATCTTTACAAACCCTTCTGAAAAGCACTACAAAGAGCAACTAGGAAGAATACGATGTACTTACAGGAAGCAAAGGCATTGTTAAGAAACTTCTAAACAGGTAGATGGGTAGCAGCAGTTGCTTTCATTTAAAATACAAAAGATGCATTAAAACATAAAAGCACCTTTTCAAAGTTTCTAGGGTTTTTTTTACTATACCATTATTTTAGTGAGGACTCTTGAAAATATCAAAATAATTTTCAAATAAATTCTATTTTCAAACAGAGGAGATTCAATATGAAGACCCTTAATTCTACTTACTTTGGATCTGGTGGTCCATCTGACAGGGGCTTCATAGAGAGTTTACACAGTGACCTGAATACAAGGAAGGCATCCTTTTGTAAAATGTGGGAAAACTTAGCACCAGGAGTAGGTCCTGAAGAATTTCCAGATTCCTAAAGAAGTTAACATATTTCAGTATTCCATTTTGCATTAGCAGGGTGTGTAACCCACCTCCTAGCAACAAGAAGTTAACATATTATACAAATATAACCAATTCACTATAGCTTTATGGTCTCAAGACTAAACTAAACCAAAACAAAATATTCTGCAGTCCAGTTAAAATGAAGAAACTCATTATCAAAAATTGCCATCTCAATAAAAAGTCATAATTAATTAAAGACTGTAATGAAATTAGGTAGGTCAAGTTTAAATAAGGTAGCTTGGAGTAAATTGCCTTCAGACATTTTCAGTAGATAACTAATTAAAAAAAACCCAACTTAGCATTTTAATAGAATGAGTGGTTACATATCTGTAGTAAGATACATTTGGTAAAATTTCTGTTACAATAATAACCCCTGTTACTAAATTATTGCAATTCTGTATTGTTCCTTATATAAGCAACATGTTTAATCTTCTATTCATATAGCATACATGACTGTAGCTTTATAAGCTTAAAATCTACTACTCCCAAACCTAATTAGTCAGTAGACTTTAACAGCAGATAGCCTCTGTCAGCTGACAGTGCGTACATTCTGGTATCTGATACAACAGAGGAGTGTATTTTCACATCTTTTTTGTCAATCAAAATCAAATCCTCTCAGAGGTGAAACTTTTTATCTGAAATAACTGCAGCAAGGTCATGCTACAGGCTTGATATTTCTATTTATCATTTGAAAAGAGCACAATGAAATTATACAAGTATATCTGTAATTGGCTGTATTCTTCACTATGTATACTGAATGCTAGCTTTGTAGCCTCTCAGGAGTACTTCAAAAAACAGGGAACTGAATCCTCTAATCTTGGAACAGTGTACTCTATGGGACAGCTAAAAATATGCTACGATAAAAAAGGCATCACATGCAAAATTTACTTACAAAAAATTAATTTTAAAAGTGCATTAAAATAGATTATTGCTTAGAACATTACTTAATACTTGAAATTCATCTGAGTAACTTATTTTATGGAACTATATTAAACACTCTCTGCACAAGCGTTGGGCAACACTTAAAATATATTACTTTTTTCAGTATTTCCTAATTTGTAACTGCCAGTACCTGAGTATCGTTGGAAGAGACAGATAATCTGTCATCAGGTAAAGATGGTGTATAAGCAACAGAAATTGGAGTCCCTGGAATTCCATTTGCCTGAATGTTCTCACTGTCACTGCCATCCTCTAATGTTACAATTGTGCCATCACCACCTGCACTTTCAGCAGTCCCTTCCACATCTATCAGAAAAGATGTAAAATTTATAAACAAATGTTACATGAGAATGCAAATTAAAGAGCTTTTAAATCTAACATTTAAATACTAAAACAATCAGAAACAGAGCACCATAACGAGCATGATGTTGCTTAAGGCAGAATTTACTTGACACTATATAACTAAAAAAAAAACCCAAACCAAAAAAACCCCAAATACTCTTACTTCTCACTAAGGAAAATTACAATTCAAAATTACTTATAACTTTACATTGACAGGTTCACCACTCTACCAAGTTTCCAGGAAGTATGGGGGGTGGAAAGTCACTGCTTTGCTATACAATTTCCAAACTGAAAAATGTAGTGCTTACACTGCTGCTACAGAGACAGGCCCATTTGTGAAGTTTACATGGAAACAAAACCGAAAAATAAAATGAATAAGAACTCGTTTTTTAAAAAGAACATTAGTCTCCAACACAGAAAGTGTAAATTATTGTATGAAATTTTGTCCATTTTACTGTTAAATAATGCAGTTCGGGTCAGACAACTGAAACTGTGTTATTTAAATAATTACATTTTATTTAAATGTTCAGAAGCGCTAAAATAATTCTTCATGTCAAGATTCAGACTGCAGTCACTACTGACTAGACAGATATTAATATTATACCTCCAACTACTATGTTCACCATTTCCTGCACAATATTTTCTACAATTTCTTGCGCCTTCTCTTCACACTCATTGCTTTCACCATCATATGTTTCTCCATCAGCTTTAGAAAGATCTTTAAAAAGAAAAACAAACACAAGCAAATACTAATGAGAAACTAGGAAATTAAGGAGATATTTACTTGCATTTAATATTTAAAAATTCAATTACAAATCTATTAATCGGACAATCTATATTTAAAAAGCTGTGTTTGGATGCTTTGAAAAGAGTATTTGCAGAATATAAGCATTCCAGTCTTTAACTCCTAAATGGTAATTAATCCACAGGTCTATGCCAACAAAATACATCAATTTTGTATTTTCACACACATTAAACACTGAAAACTTACTGGCTTTGAGATGTTATTCTCAAAAACTTTTACAATATTACATAGGTGCAAAAACTAATCTTTGCCACAACGCCTACCACAGAGTGTAGGACCAAAGGATACTTGTGATAAAGTTTAACAGTGGTAACAAGGACAACAGGCCTTTTGCATTAGTCAACTTTGAAAATATATGCCTGGCACCAGATTTGGGAGAGGGGAAAAAAAGACAATTCTCAAGCCTTTCTTTTTACAGACCTTTTCCCTCCCTCCATGAAACAGAAATACACACTGATTACTTTCTGCTGCTGTGGCTTGGTCAGCTTCTGTCTGTTCATTTTCAGCACTAGAAATATCAGATCCATTTTCTGCCTCTATATCTTCTTGAAGATTCTTGTCCACATAATTTGTGCTGTGGTCAAGCTCTCTCTCTTGTTCTTTGGACAGCTGATCAATCTGCGTTGGAATATGTCTCAATTGAGGTGACTCAGGCTCATGGTGGCTGACTGGGGACTGCTGTAGATGGTGTTGCTGTCTGTGTCTTTCCTTTTCCATCTGCTTGGCTTCCTGAAGCTACAAAAACATTGCAATCACACAATAATTTCATTATTAAAACAAAATTATGAACTGTATGCATATTGTATACATTTTTTTTTATGAACATGAAATTTCTATTGTCTCTGCTTACACACTGTCTTCATAAAGCTGTAACAGTTTAAGAAAATACATCCTTTGTATTATTATAAATAATTTTAATGTCACAGGATAAACCTTTACAAGAGGGCTGCTTCCTCGCTGTGCACATTACACTTATATCATGTTTTCACTGTGGAAGAGGGAAGACTAAACTACACATAGTATATAGGACCAAGAGTTGTCTACCTGCCCTGTAAAGAAGTTCAGCCAGGATATGTGACAATATACGAGGACTGCACGGAGAAACATCAAGGCAGATTTTTTTCCTTTTTGAAAGCTCTCACAAAAAGAAATACATAGGAGACCTTAAGAGTCTTTTGTTATCCTACAAGCATGTGGTATTAAGGGAAAGACTAAAAAAAAAAAAAAAGTAATAGTAAACTGACTAAACATCCAGGGGAAAGAAAAAACCAAAAAACTAAGGTGAGACCACATCTGGAATATTGTGTCCAGTTCTGGGCCCCACAGTTCAGGAAGGACAGGGAACTGCTTGAGAGAGTCCAGCACAGAGCCACCAAGATGATTAAGGGAGTGGAGCATCTCCCTTATGAGGAAAGGCTGAGGGAGCTGGGGCTCTTTAGCCTGGAGGAGACTGAAGGGAGACCTCATTAATGTTTGTAAATATGTAAAGGGTGAATGTCAGGAGGATGGAGCCAGGCTCTTCTCAGTGATGCTCAACGGTAGGACAAGGGGCAATGGGTGCAAGCTGGAGCATAGGAGGTTCCATGTAAACAAAAGGAAAAACTTTTTCACTGTGAGAGTGACAGGACACTGGACCTTCTGACAACTCATAAAAACAATTTCAGTGACATGTAGGTATCTGTTAGTGACTACTAAATATTAAAATGTTAAAAACTAATTACATGACTGTAAAGGTGTTTTTTTGGGGTTTGTTTTGATCATGGATTACTTCTTTGGTGTTTCCCATCACAATAACACTGAGTCATTTAACTAACACTAATGTATTCCATATACACTCTTATGCAGGTAGTGTGGCATCCCTGGACAGCCTGACATTAGAAACTGAAGTTGAATTCATCCATTAAACACAGAAGACCACTACGAGAAGTTTAAATCCTATACACCACCCCCAACAACACATTTCAGAGTGCAAAACAAAAAAAGAACAAAGTAAGATAACAGATTCTTTTTTTTTCCCCAAAAAAGTACATAAGTTCAGAAAGCCAAAAAGCTTTACTAATAATGACAAAACAAATCCCTCAAGCTGGTTTGCTTTTCAGAGCTATTTTCTATATAATGACACCGAGATACTCACTGCTTGATTTTCCATACGTGCAAAAATGACATTCAGCATTTGTGTTAGAGTAGCCTTGGCTGTAGTTTGATTTATGAGATTTTTGCTTGCTAGATAGATATTGTAACATGTTCTTACAGCCTGTAGCACTGTTCCTTCGTGGATTTCTATGTGTTGAGATGTTACTGCAGTGAGCAAAGCCTAAATAAACAAACACACACATATATGTATTTTCCACTCAAAACTCTTCTTGTCAATCAAACAGTTTGCAAATTAACAAATATCAAAATTGGATTACTTTTAAATTATAACTAAGTACACATCTTGAACTGCAGTTTGAGCTTTACCATGTACTCTTGTAGCCTATCAGAACACCATACATATCAGTTAGTGAGACTGATTTTAATCAACATACGTAGGAAATACATGTTTCATAGCATGTAACAGCAAGAAGTAACCAATGGCATTATCAGACAGATAGTTAATAAAAGTCACCCTAGAATTTTCTAGACTCAAAATGTGAACAACAGGCTACCTGTTAAAATCTGGAAAGCAATCCAAAGGGTCCAAAAGTTGTTTTACAAATAAACGTGAATGTGAAGAACAAAGACTGAGTATGAGATCAGGCAGTTGCAAGTGGGACAACTGCCCTTTCTAAATGCTCCCTTTGGTAGATGCCAGAATGCTGTGGTGTCCTCTCTGTAGAAATTAACTTCTTTCTTTCCATTTGAGATAATATTTGCTCCTCTTCTCTTCACTCTGCCCCCTCTTCCTCACCCCCCGAAAAAAAAATAATGCAAAAAAGTCTCTAAACAATCAGGTAACACAGAAGTAAGGAACACATCATCTTTATGTAAGGTAGAGGCAGGCTGGATTAAAGAGCAGAAACAGAAGCAAATGAAAGCTGAGGATGGGGTGTGAAGACATTGTCAGAGGTCTGTGTTGGAGAGTGGAAGGAAGGGGGAAGAGCTTGGTCCACAATAGAACAAACATGTTTATACTGATCATTGTACTCCAGGAGAAGAAATCAGGGAATTTTATGCATTGAAGACTTTGATAGTTAATGATTTAATGGGATGTTTAAGGAAAGTAAGAAGGAACTGGAAGCACTGGAAAGCTCATGCTTTTGTATCACAGAATCACAGTTAAAAAATAAAGTTGTTTTAAGTGTTGTGTAATTTACTCATCAACCCATGCCTTATTTCCCTTACTGACATTGTCTCTTTACAGACATGGCACCAACAGAGTATCCACTACTCCTTCAAACACTTTAAAAAACACTGTACAGCCTGACAGAAAAAAGAAAATCAAAGACCCACCTCACTGAGCTGCTGCTGAAGAGACATGAACTCGACTCCTAGATAAACAGTCTGCTTAAGGTCCCTTCTTATTCTACCTGTGGTGCCTCAGTTCTCTCATCAGTGGACGTAGGGAGGTACATATATTGACGACTGCGTTTATATTTCTTACTGGAGAGTGTACATCCTTATCTGCACAACCACTGAACACCATCTCACGCTACAATCTACAAAGTCGTACAGCCCACTATAAGTCTTCTTTTATAAAAAAATCAAAAGAAAAAAAATTCCAAAAACACCCAGCCAACTGAAGAAAAGACATTACAGAGGCAGACGAATGGTAGACAATGACTTTGTTAAAGGAACTAAGTTTCCCAGCACTGTTACTGCTCTTTTTGTCCTCACAAAATTCAGTTTACATGTTACTGGCCCTCTAAAAACCAGGAAGTGCTAAGCTGAAATTCATACCACCATACTTAATTCTTACCCGCTGTGCAATGATTAAACACCTCCACAGAAGTTATCAATAGTCTGCTTCTGCTAATGGAAACACCATCCAAGGAGGAGGACACATAAAAGCCGTAACAAAATCACATGCCTTATCTGGATGGAGATCAGTGACATGTGGTGTCCCTCAGGGGTCCATATTGGGACCAGTACTGTTTACTGTCTTCATCAGTGACACAGACAGTGGGATCGAGTGCACCCTCAGCAAATGTGCAAATGACACCAAGCTGAGTGGCGCGATTGACATGACTGAGGGATGGGATGTCATCCAGAGGGACCTCGACAAGCTTGAGAAGTGGGCTCATGTGAACTGCATGAGGTTCAACAAGGCCAAGTGCAAGGTCCTGCACCTGGGTCAGGGCAAACCCTGGTATCAATACAGACCAGGGGATGAAGGCATTGAGAGCAGCCCTGCCGAGAAGGACTTGGGGGTACTGGTGGCTGAAAAGCTGGACGTGAGTTGGCAATGAGTGCTCACAGCCCAGAAAGCCAACTGTATCCTGGGCTGTATCAAAAGAAGTGTGGCCAACAGGTCAAGGCAGGTGATTCTGCCCCTCCACTCTGCTCTGGTGAGACCCCACCTGGAGTACTGTGTCCAGTTCTGGAGTCCTCAGCACAAGAAAGACATGGAGCTGCTGAAGTAAGTCCAGAAGAGGATCACAAAAATGATCAGAGGGATGGAACACCTCTCCTATGAAGAAAGACTGAGAGAGTTGGAGAAGAGAAGGCTCCATGGAGACCTTATTGCAGCCTTTCAGTACTTAAAGGGGGCCTATAAGAAAGATGCAGATAAGACTTTTTAGCACGGCCTGTAGCCATAGGGCAAGGGGTAATGGCTCTAAAGTAAAAAAGAGTAGATTTAGACTAGATATAAGGAAGCTATTTTTTACACTGAGGGTGGTGAAACACTGGAACAGGTTGCCCAGAGAGGTGGTAGAAGCCCCATCCCTGGAAACATTGAAGGTCAGGCTGGACAGTGCTCTGAGCAACCTCATGTAGTTGAAGATGTCCCAGCTCATTGCAGGGGGTTTGGATTAGATGACCTTTAGAAGGTCCCTTCCAACCCAAACCCTTCTATGATTCTTTCTATTATATGATCCAGATCAATAAGTCTGCCACCAAAACCTATTTATACATTTAAACCATTCACCACCTGTCCCTTCCCCTCTCCTCTTACACAAATACCTTCTACACTTCCACTCAGTGTTGTACTCTTCCACCTCTACATTACTGCTAGAAATTCCTGGGGGAGGTGGTGGTTTGTGAGAGTTGCAGGTACTGAGTTAAAACACACTGAACCCCATTAATTAGAGCTGCACATCTCTCACACTCCAAAATTTATCCCCAAAGCTACTCATTATCAATTATGGCTCTGCTGACTTCTCCAAGTCTTCCCTACATGTTTCAGGAGTGAACACGATCACCCTGAAGGCAGGCAACTCCCAGTAATTAGATTCTGCACTCTCTGATCTGCCTGGAAATGCTGCACACCTGTACTCATTTTAGCATTATACTTTTTCAAGTTTTGTGCTTTTATAAAGTCCTGAAAGGTCAAACCAGAAAGCTCCCTTAATCTTTCAGTAATAATTCATAATAGAATTAACCTTGAAGAACTCTGTCTATGCTAGTTTAAAAAAATAAAGTCAGTAACTCTAGACAACAAGCCAAACCAATGGAGCCCAGGAATAAACAGAGAGCTATTTCTTCCCAAAGCACTACTGTTTAGGCCCAATACATTAAGTATTTAAATTAAGTTAACATTTCTTTCACCCAATTCCAAAAGATAATACTGAGACACACACACTTACAATACATCAATTTAAGAATCATCTACAATTTCTCACTTGGAAGTTAAGGTCTCTTGCTTGGGCCCTCTCCAGAAAGCAACAGGAGATCTGGTCACCCAGGACATTGAGAAGGCTGAGGTGCTCCATGACTTTTTTGCCTCAGACTTCACTGGCAAGAGATCGTGCCAAGTCCTAAAAAGCAGAGGAAGGGTCCAGGAGAATGCAAAGCCACCCACTGTAGGAGAAGACCAGGTTTGGGAGCACCTAAGGAACCTGAAGGTGCACAAGTCCATGGGACCTGATGGGATGCATCTGCAGGTCCTGAGGGAACTGGCAGATGAAGTTGCAAAGCCACTATCCATCATATTTGAGAAGTCATGGCAGTCTGGTGAAGTTCCTGCAGACTGGAAAAAGGGAAACAAGGAAGACCCGGGGAACTACAGGCCGGTCAGTCTCACCTCAGTGCCAGGCAAGATCATGGAGCAGATACTCCTAGAAACTATGCTAAGGCACATGGAGAATGAGAAGGTGACTGATGACAACCAACATGGCTTCACCAAGGGCAAGTCATGCCTGACAAACCTGGTGGCCTTTTATGATGGGGTTACAACACTGGTAGATAAGGCTAAAGTAACTGATGTCATCTACCTGGACTTGTGCAAGGCGTTTGACACCGTCCCACATGACATCTTGTCTCTAAATTGGAAACTTGCGGGTTTGATGGATGGCCCACTCGGTGGATAAGGAACTGGCTGGATGCTCTAGCTCTGTCATTCACAAAGTTACTCCTTTCTGTCACCTTCTGTCTCCTTGTTAAATTCGAGCGATTACGAATTTGATAACTGGAACTCCAATTTTAACTTCCATCTCAGTTCAGTAAAGCCCTGTGCGATTTTTCCCCCGAACTTTTAATAACAGGAGACAATGCCTGAAAAGGGTGACAAGGCTACAGAAGGATTCTGTGTTCTTTTGTTTTAATTGCCTGAACAGCCTGAATTTCCTAAGTTTCTTCATGCTTGTTATGACTACTAGAGCTTGGTTCTTTTCACACCACCTGATACGGGGGTGTGGAGGTGAAGAAATGTTTAGACACACAGAGACATACCTCCTAATGTATTAATCCAAATTCACTGAATAACTAAAACTTCCATGTAGACTGAGAAATCGGTCCCTCCAGCAGGCCATCTCCTTGCAGATACCCAACTAGTTCAACTTTGCTACAGAGGTCCTCACAGTCTCCTTTTTGGGTTTCTTTCCTTCTCAGGCACTAAAGACAACAAACCCTAATGGCTACTATACATATTTGCAAACTAATGAGCATTTTTAATTTTAATTTTTTGCTAGTATCTTTCATTTTCCTTCCAATTTAGAGCCATCCTCAGGCTATTAGTCACGTCTCAATGCCATTTCTCTTTCTTTACTATCACAATCTAGCAGAAATACAAGAACAAACATTTCTTCTTTCTTCAGAAGAAACTTCTTTACAGTGAGGGTGACAGAGCACTGGAACAGGCTGCCCAGGGAGGTTGTGGAGTCTCCTTCTCTGGAGACATTCAAAACCTGCCTGGACGCCTTCCTGTGTGATCTCATTTAGGTTCCTGCTCCGGCAGGGGGATTGGACTAGATGATCTTTCGCGGTCCCTTCCAATCCCTAACATTCCATGATTCTGTGATCCCGTAAGATAGGAAGTATTTTACCATTATGTTCTGACACCATCCTTCCCCCTTGGTAGCTTCCATTTAGGGCTCAATTTGACTGCATGCCCTATTCTTTATCACAGGAGCATACTGCCACAACTGCCGTTGACAACTAACCTGGAGAAACCACAGTCCTGCTCCTCTGAAACCCAGATGTGTCAACTCAGATGTTAGAAAACTAATCCTTCCCTTTCTCACTTTATCAGTTTTCATCAGATTACTCCCCTTCTTACTCTGCAACCAAACGACCGAAGGGCTACTAGGTCCAATGCAAGGATGAAGAGAGGAGAGACAGATGAGCAGAAGACAACCACCTCAGCAACAGTCCCCAGTTAAACAGGGTTACACAAAGTCTCAAACTGGTACAGAGCAATGCATGTCCTGGAGAGGCGGAACAACAAAAGCTCCGACTTCCCCCCCAGCCACACACTCTTACTGCTTACTCTGTAGCAGGTCACCTGTCTGCTATTTTAATGGCAATGTATTAATACAATTAAAACCAAAACAGAGGAAAAAAAAAAAAAAAAACCCAACCATATGTGCTTTTCTACTGTTTGGGTTTTTTGTTTTTTTGTTTAAAAGTTATTTTAGTTGATTCAGGGTATTAAATGCAAGCTATGACAAGGGATGGGGCAGCATAATGTCTGGGAGCAAAGCCTGGACAGAAAAATACCTCTCTGCAGAGGTCAGAACAGGAAAGCTACTGCAGTAGCTCTGCTGACTATGGAGTTACAGCATTAGTTTGATCTTTTATAACGTGGTGAAGATTTGCTGCTCAAGGCTTTTTGCAGCTGAGTTCTCACTCCTTCTGGTCACACTTAGCTCATCTGTTTTCATCCAAATATCTTCAGTGTGAGCTGGAGGAGAGATGATTAAAAAAAACCCAAAACCTACTTTACTGTACTCCTCTCCCCTTTGCTATTCTTTAGGCATGGAAGGAAACCTTCCTAAAAACATTATTAGCACTACCCCATTACAGTTCATGTCTCTCCACAAAAGCTGTGTCACAAAGCCTGCAAAAATACCAACAGCCATCAAGCTCTCCTCATCCTGAAACTACTGGCTATCATCCCGACTGTGTGACTGTTTCCTTAGGCTTTCCTTCCAGCCATTCACACCTATTGTTCTGTATTTGAGAAAGGCCCTGTTGTTCTGTGCCTCTATCTAGTTGCTATAAATAAAGCTTGTCAATTGTTATAAACAACTATCAGATGCGTTTGTGAAAGGAAAAAAATCTTCACGATCATTATTACCATATTTTTTGTATGACACCTTTTTTCAATCTTTAGCCTGAAGCATGTTTGCATATTTAGCAAATTTCCTATTATGTAAAATGAGTATTAGAATAGTACAGAAGGTACTGTGATTTGTGAGGCAAAAATAATGTAGTTTAAAAAGTAAACTAAACTAACATTAATGCTCTACTAGAGCAGAATGGTTATGGTACCAGAAAGAAACTACAAACAGAAAAAACAATGTAAGAACACACAAGAGGCAGATGCACCTACATGCAGACTGCTAGGAAGCCCAGTTTTCAACTCAGGGTCATTAGTTTCCTCCTCTCAGCCAACCCTGATCATCTTTATCTCTGGAATAAGCTCTGGACCCAGTACAGCTGTCATCTGATCAGTACAGACTTACTTGGGGTAAAATACCCATAAATTCAGTTGCCTTGGAACTCTCAAGTATTTCGGACAGTGGCCCTAACCCCCGTCTCCAGTGTATGAGCTACTGGAACCACGTAATTCTATTTTCTTTGAGAAGGGCTGTAGTGTTATTTTTAATAATACTTTTTTTAAAAAGTCAGTTTCAAGTCCCAACATTAACTTATCACAAAATAATGTGTTACTGTGGACTGACTTTTGGAAAAATGCAGGAGACTTTAGTCCTTAAACTACAAAGCAACAAATACATCAAATAACCATTTTCCAGTGTGAGTGACAAACACGCACACGAAAAACTAAACAAAAAACCAGAATGCAATAATATAGCTGTCCAAGCAACGTTTTCTTTGTGAGCAAGTGGTAAGATTATCTCCTGCTTTTTTACCATTTCCAAATTATTCAGTCATCTATGTCACACACTTAACTAGAGCTTTAAAAGACCTTTTATCTAACTTAGTTTACCAACTTCAAAGACCTATGGAAATACATTGTAAGGGTATGAAAACCACAAAAATACAGTAATCTGTAATTCTGTAATCCAACAATGAGTTGCCATCTATTTTTAGCTAGTTTCA
This sequence comes from Antrostomus carolinensis, assembly GCF_000700745.2. Taxonomy (NCBI): domain Eukaryota; kingdom Metazoa; phylum Chordata; class Aves; order Caprimulgiformes; family Caprimulgidae; genus Antrostomus; species Antrostomus carolinensis. The sequence continues at coordinate 28,786 of NW_010286768.1, forward strand.
AAAGGCAACTTGTGCAAGCACTGTTTGATTCAACTTTCCTTCCTCCATGGACACTGATCATACTGACAGTGTGCCTACTTGTAAAAAGACACATACTGGAGTTGACCTTATGATCAGCCTATTACACATAGAAGGCTTGGAAAGCAGTCACTCAAACGACACTCAACTTTTCAAACTACGACTATCAAGGACACACAAAAATTTTTCTTTGCCAAACACAAACAAGTTAGTCTGTAAAAGTATCTAGATAATAACAAATATTATACAGCAGATCAAGGAAAGAAAACACAGATGAGGATAAAACAGTTGACCTCATATACCATCCTTCTTCCTCATGCCTATTCTTTCTTTATAGATTTTAAACCAAAATTAGTATCATTGTTGTCAAACACTGTAGTTCTTCAGGAACAAAAAGGTCAGACAGAAATGTAAACAGAACTTAAACTACAACCTCTGCAGGTGTAAACAGAAAGTTTGCACGCCCCCCTCAAAAATGCCACAGTAGCCTTAGCAGAGCGAGCCTGAAGGCAAAAAGGTTCAATGAAGGGAGGCTGTTTCAAACTTAATCTGAATAAAACATTTTTAATAGCAGCAGTAGCCTAATTATTTGGTTTCCCTCTGCCTTAGCAATTCCCCTCATAACAACTGAACAAGAATCTGCATGACTTCCCATCAAATTTATACCAAATCAAACTAAACTACAAGAGGAATGACAGAAGGAAGGAAAAGGCTGATTTCCCAGTTTGGTTCATCATGGAGTCTGCAGATGAAAAACAAGGGATTACAGAGATGAGAACACACACACAGAAACAGAGGCAGAAAAGGTAAACTGGCCACCAACTATCAGAACGACTGCCAGACATACCTCTAAGTTTAAGATACCTAAAAAGAGACAAACTGCACTCCCCAGTCTCAGCAAGATTATTTCCTTGATACTCAGAAGAAAGGTATTCTCAGAACACCTAAGTGCCACTGATGGTTGGGAACCTGCTTAAGATGACTCCACCACTGGGAAGCCATTAGTAACCAGCAAACAACACTGTGAGCTGTCTCCCAGACCTTGGACTGAGGGCAGCACACTATGTGAGGGCTGCCGATTCAGCACGCAGAACCCAGATCACCCTCCAGGGAGGAAAGTGCCGGAGTGATCATGGGTCTCAGATTTTACGTGGCTGGTAATGCAGCTGCCCTACGGGAGCACTACTGACTTTCTGAATAATAGTCTGGGATTGCCAGTGCAGAAAGCAGAAGACAAAGGTCCCCTGACCTCCATCTCCCTGACAGAATTAAAATTCTTCAGAGAACACATTAATCACCAGGACCACAGAAGAGTCTGAAAAGACACATGATCCATCCTTCAAATCATACTGGAGAAATGGGGTCCGCATTCAGCCAGAACTGAAGAGTTACGAAGCCTAAGAGAATATAACTGACTTAGCAGTTTCATTATTCCTCCAAAGGAAGTGGTAAGTTCTGGTTTTACTAAGGTGATTTCAAATTTTGATGCTTTTTATAGTGTCCAGCATACTGGACAAACATGGAGTCACAGCCAAAACAGTACTCTCTACTTTCCATGGCAATTAGCTAAGTCTAAACAGTCAAAAAATGAAGGCATTAAATGAATTTACACACTTAACGCATTTTACAGTTGCCGAAGATTTTACTTTCTCAACTATTTTCTTGGACAGAAGGAACACAATCTCACAGATAACACCCTTCAGGTGGGGAGGAACGGAGTAAGAAGGTATTGGAGAGGAGATATTATAGTGAGAGGGAGATACAGTGGTTTCAGCCACTGCAAGTTTAAACTAACAAAAACTTTCCTTTGCAAGATGAAAAATGTCTTAAGTGCTTGGGCAAAACAACACAACAAATCTAGACAACAGCAGCATAAACCAGTATTTGTAACAACTATCTGCTGGAGAAGTGGAGTGTGAAGAAAGAGGAAAATTTGAGTTATGAAAAGGAGCAGGAGAACAAACTACCTTCTTTGCTGTAAAATAAGTAAATACAATCTGCAAGAAATGTCAACACCTCGGGACACACATACACAAGAATATGAGGTAACAAACACTCTGTTCCTCATAACCAATTTTAATTGTACTCTTCACTAGTGCTCATCATCACAACAATTCAAAGACTAGTGTTACAGGAGTAGGATATGGTATTTCCACTAGGTGGCTAACTTCTATTAATTGGCACAATAATCTCCTGCAATAAATACCCATAATTAATGGGTGCGATCATAAAACAGCTGAGGGTCCCCAGAAACACTTATTTGTGTAAACTCCATATGCAGTGTTTACATAAACTATGGAAAGAAACCCTAGACTTCCTTCAAGCAAAAGTCTATGACATAGCAGCACAAAACTACCATGGTAACGCCTGACTGCCAGGTCTAATTGCATTTCATAAAATCATTCCAAAATGGATTTCACAATCTGCTGCTTAATTACCACTTTCCCCACTGGGAGTGCAGGATTATTTGGTAGTAATTCCTCACAATTAGAGAGCTCCACAGATCTGCTGTGAATGAAATTTTACCCAGTGGTCTGTGCACAAGACTTCAGGTCACAACCATGAATGAACCCATAATGCAGTGTGAGA
>NW_010286768.1:31416-58229 GCF_000700745.2 Antrostomus carolinensis
TCAAACAGAATCAAGAAAATATTTAAAAACTACTATTACATTTCCAAATTAAACACTTCTGCTTTTGAACTCTGAGGCCATGAATGTCTTCCTGCTGTCACCACTATAAATACTGGAATTATGAATCATATTACCTTTATTATTTGTAGCTGAACCCCTTCGTCTGTTTGAGGGCCTTGAAAACAGCCACATATTGTCTCAATAATTCTATCAATTAATTTTTTGCCTGGAGCTGTACTGTCTGGAGCATTCCCTGTCAAGTGCCCATATGCTATAAGTTTCTGGAGAGGAGAAAAAAAAACATAAACAAAAGCTTAAAAAATAAGTTAACTTTTTGTTATAGTAAATAAATTCACTTGATAGCTCTAACTTGCACAGAATAATTAAAACAGTACATTTTACCCCAAGGCTCATAAAACATCAAGGTTTTTTTTTAAAGGCCCTCCAGATTTATTCAATTTTCACTCAGCAACTGCAATACAAAGTTTGTCAGCGAGATAAACATTAAGCTTTTGCTCATCAATTAACAATGTTTTAAAACAAGCAAGATTCTAAAAACTAACTCACATCACACAAGTCTTCATATGTAGTCAGCACACAAATGTGTTTAATCAGATAAACCAGCTACAAATGCTTTCTATTTAAGCTACTAACTAGTCTGTTTTTAAGTGCTCCGTTATCCACTTCCCTCTCTAGTTCTTCGACACTTTGAAAGGGAATTTATTAGAAAATTAACAAAATCCTCTTCCAAACACTTCAGACATGAGAGTATCTGTAAAAAAAACAGAGAGTAGCAAGGCATCATAGTGTGACAGCACGCCAGGCACGCACGTGCCTGCGAATGTAAATATACTAATTGAGTTCACTGTTGTTGGGCTATTCAGCAGAAGCAAATGGCTCCATTGTACGCTGCAGACTGTGTTCTGGAAACACCACAGAAGCCTATGAGTTTTGGGAAATAAGACGTCTCAAACTGAAAATATTTTACTGCAATTATAAATCCCATAAAATGAATTTGGTAATAACATACTTGCTGCGTTAGTTCAACACATAAACATGAAAATAGGTAGTTATACAGTAACATACAAAAACTGATCCAAACATGTAACTGTGGTAATATGCATATACATAAACACATATGTGCACTACATAATAAATAAGACATACAGTCACCTTTTGTCAGAAATGTATTCAATTTGGTTGTGCGCGCAATAAAGTAAAATAATAGAAAAACAACAACATTTTTTGTTACACAGGAATGTACTGCCCCTTGAAACCAACAGAATTTTGTAGCTGACAGTTAAAGCTCATCTTCATACAGACCTGTAAACAATCTAGAGATGTACTGACAATCCTGGGGCACTTCGACTGGCATGCCAATTCAAACGGTAGGAAGTACTTGTCTGCTTCAATGAAGCTTGTCTTTGATTTCACAGGTGGAAGAGTGCTTGAACCAGGCTTTGCTTCTCCATGAGGGGGACTAAACAGAATGACTGTATTAGAATGCCGTAAGCGATCACACACATAGCTCTCATGTTTACCACAATGTTTACAAATGAAATAAAATATCAAGAAAATTAACATTACGAAAGAGTTAACTTCTGTAAAGTTAACACAAAGGTAACACGGTCGTATAAATATTCTTAGCAGCTTTTATACTTCATCTGTCTTCTTTAATGCACAGGCAAATTGACCCATTTGCACACTAAGTAGATATTCAGTGGTCCCTGCTGGTTTGAAGGCATGAAGACTTCTTTCCTCTGAAAACTGGAAAAGACTCCCCTTACTTGGTTGGTGAAGGCAGAGGGAGAGAAACAAAGGAAATCCATTCACTATCATTTCCACATTCAATAATTCCCAGAGAAGTCTAGGCAGAAATTCTACTACTAGAAGAGCTAAAAATACAACTTGTCAAAATGTTTTGTTTTGTTTTGGTTTTTTGTTTGGTTTTTTTTGTTGTTGTTGTTGGTTTTTTTTTGTTTTTGGGGTTTTTTTTAAATTATTCTAAAAGTTAAAAACTACTCAACTACTGTATTATGATACGAGTTTGATTCAGTACTTTAAATAAAGTACATCTATTCTGGAGATTAAATCATAACTTTGTTCTATCTGTGCTTCAGATGACACTATATAATTTAAGAGTACAGTGGTTACCAATGTATCTCACCTGGACAATGTATCTGAAATTACTATCTGTACAAAATTTGAGAAAATTACTGACTGTTGAAGTCTTATTGCTTACAGCACCTTTAGAAAGGGTATGCTCATCAATACTTAGCTAAAAAGGACAATTAAGAATGGATAATTTTTCACTAATTTTTGTGCATCAGTGCAGTTTGCCTTTGACTCAAAGCAAGATGTTTGGATTTTTCATTTCACAGAACAGCTCGTTACCTTTCTATAAAGAAATTACCTTTTTTGTGCACACATATGTGTCTTTACATAAAAGGTAAACAACACTGTCTTTCTTACAGGGACTTGTTAAGTGGTACAAAGAAAAAAAAAAAGTGTAACTTTGTATTCTGTAGTGAAGGATTACAAAATCCTTGCAGTAATTAAACAGATCTTTACAGAACAACTGATTTCAAATCCAAGCCCTATGCATTTGTTGCAAATTAAAGCAAATGTTTAAAGGAATGCAGATGGCAGAAAATACACATTTTCCATGTTGCTGAAATAGAAGAATGAACTGCTCAGAGCTTATTATAAACCCAAAAGATGAATGCAGTCCCATGCATCATGGAGAAAGCCTTAAACTAACCAATATGATAAATTATCACAATGCTTCAGTTTTTCAAGGAGCAAGCTGCATTGCCCTTGAGAAGATGTTTGGTACCGCATTCAAAAAGCCCTCTTTGTTTAGGCTGCTTAAAAAGGGCATCTAAATTCTAAGTCTTAATAGTGAATAATTCGTGTTAAGACTACTTTCCTCTAAATAACTTCTCTTTTGAAGGCTTAAGAATATTTTTTTTCCTGAAGAAGAACAAAGGTTTGTTTTTCTGTTGGATGCATAACATTATTTATTGCCCAATATTGTTTTGCTGGAAACAGAGCTCTTTTGGACAAAGCCCAAATCAGATAAGTTGCAGAGGAAGTACATGATTCTTCTACATTCTTAAACCTCTCTGAAATTCCTATTAAAAGCTTTTCTCTGAGGAATGGAAGGGTGGTGTCTCTTGTGCATGTCTTATGACAGACTGTTCTTCATCTACTGATTATGTTTATTGATACCATTAAAATTAGGTTAAAAGAGCACTCTGAAAACAAAACCAGCATTTTTCAGAAACAAGGAGCAGGCCATGATGAGATTCTGAAAATGAAGAACCCATGCCACAGCAAGCTACTGCAGAAGCCTGAAGCTTCTCTTAATGTAAGGCTATTAAAAAATGCCCAGAATAATAAAAAAGGAAGATAATGCTCCATTTGTCTCTGGAAAGATAACTCAATAAGCTCATGGCCTTGTTGATGATGGTATGGAAGGGGATAGCAAGGAGAGGTGAGAACAGAAATCTGAAAGGTCTTTTCTTCTTAATATCAGCCAAGAAATGACTTCAGCTGTTTGCTTTTTTCCCAGCAGACTGTGAAATCGGAACCTGTCCCTAACAAAACTTTCTTCCACCAAGGGATCTAACAAGCATGATGATTATGAAATATGCTGATATTTAGGTATCAGCCACAGAAACAGGCTAATATTTATCAAACAATTAAATTTTTAAATTATTTTGGCAGCATTTGCTGCGTAATGATTACATAAATCAGCCTGTCCTTTTCCATTCCATTCCTCTCCATCCCACTACCAAACACTGTTTCTGTTTAAAAAAACAAATGAACAAACAAAAGAAGCAGTTTTCCATGCAAAATTTCTGGCAGGTGGAAAAGGCCTATTTTTCAATGCACTTCAAGTTAACTGTGACATCAGTGTCCTTGAACAAGGATTGGGAAAATTTAAAGAATTATCACTGGAAGCCCCTTGTTAGGATACTCAAATCTCAACCAAAGAAATAAGAAGCTGAAAATAATTCAATAAACTAAGAGGTTTATCTATTCAAAGGCCTAGAAAAACAGTATTTTCTACCTCATCTAAAAAATTAGACTCTACAGTTAGAATAGGGCAAATCCATTCACAGCTTCCAAGTCCAGCAATGCCTTCATAGCAGCAAAAGGCTGCTGTGAGACTAAAGACAGAACTGAAGAAATAAAAATCTATGTCGAAAATGTACATGGGCTAAAACAGGTAACATTATACCCCCCCAAATAACAACTTCAAATATTAATAGGACATGATTCAAGCACCCAAAAGTTCAGAAATGGCTGAATCATGCTTGTATACTTCATTAGAATTCATCTCTCATTAGTTTTAGCATGTTATTTAACTACAGGATCAGATATTACTTTTCCTTATTTGGTGTGCAGAACAAACACCACTCACTGAATTTTTAATATTAAGCAATTTTTTTTCTTATAAATTCTTCAAAATGTGGACTTCTGCTTTATTTATTCTACTCTAAGTAAAACCTATTATAAAAACCCATTATTACTTTCTGTCTGAGACTGTCTTGTGGTGCTTGATGCAACATTATGCAAACACTACACAAATATTAATTTCATTTTTACAATCTTACTATGAGCTGATGGTATTGACTTTATTTTGCTGGTGGAAACTGAAGCACAGTGACTCGGATGCATCCACTAATTTTTATGTGCCCAATTTGATAAGCTGTGAGACTAAATTGTTCAGCATATTTGATATTAAATTACCCTTTACATCTTCTGAAACAAAGCTCCCACTGGCTTCCTTTTCAGCTAGAAGTGCTTACGTTTTTCAACCCAAAACTTGTAGATTTCAGCTCAAACTCCCAGGAGATGAAGCAGAAATCATTAGCAGCCAGTTTTGACAGCTGTGGTTTAAATGATTTGCCTAAACCAGAAATTCAGTTACAGGGCAAAACACAGGTCGCCAAGCAGCGCTCATCTGCTTAAGCCTTAAGAACACTTTCATCATCAGTTTCACCCACTGATCTGATTCTTTCAACAAGTGGAATAAACGGCCTTCACCACACAGCCCTGACTCATGGTTAGTAGCGTACACTGAATGAGGAAGAAGATCCTGTGTAACATGTCATTAAATACTAATAATGGATTGCACAGTTTACCAATACTTAAGAATTTACTTGTTGACAGCGGAAGAGTAATGAATGTTAATTTTGACTTCTAGCTTCACTCGTAGAGGAACTTCCTCCAGAAATCTACACCTCTTCCCTAACACTATCTTTTCAAATTACACTAGTTTTCTCTACCCATTCCCACTTCCTCATCCCAGCCTCCTCCCCCTGCTCACTCACAGTTCAAGTCTTTGATTTGCATTCCAGACTATGCCCCCTCAGCTGAACCCACTTCAAGATATTTTTAAGCTCAGGCCTCTCCGCTCGCATTTCCTTTCTGTGCCACCCACAAAGACTTTTTCTAATCTTGATCCCCATTCCTCCCCTCCTTAGCCAGACAGGATCAGCCTGCTCCTTCTAAGCTATCTTCTGCCTCTACTCCCAGGCCCTGTGCCTTGCACTGTAACAGCCAGTCACAGACGCAGCACTTTTAGCACATTTCCAGATACCACCAAGCTTAGAAAATACATCGAAAATGCTTTTCAGAGAGAGCCTGTGCTTCCAATGCAGAACACATTTTAAGAAGGTAGACTATTGCTCAAGATGAGGAACTATCACATACCTTTGCTTTTCTGTTTCAGCCTTTATTTCCTCTGTAAAATGAAACAAAGGCATAGTTATGGAAATGGAATCATAACCAGAAATAAAAAATTAAATAACTGAAAATGATTGGAAAGCAAAACAATTTAGGTAAACATTTGAAACCAGGATTACTTTAGAACAGAAAATACACGTTTATAAGAAGTTTCGCAAGAGCTTCTCTTTACCCGCATTGGCTGCAGCCTGTAACAAAACTACTTTACAAATCTATATTCAAAACTTAATACTTAAATTTGCATCCAGTCATGCCAGGTAAACATCACATCCCTGTAATGCTTCTGCCAAAACACGGACAAGCTCTTTTCACGACTCGTATACAGAAATAACAAGGAAAACATCAATATTATAAAAACTATTAATCTATCAATAAAGGATATGCTGTTTGTTACATGTGAATTATACAGAAAAGCAATATAAAGAAACCACCATTGCTGATACTTACATGAAGCCTTGATGACTAATAGTTAACTTGGGTTTTAAAGAATGTTGGACACCACAATAATGACTAGAGGGCACAAAAAAATGCCTGTAGTGCCTCTATTTCATGCTATTTTAAAACATATTAAACCAGAAAGACCTGCAGTTTAATACTGTTGACATTCTAAGTAATTTTACAATACATTTTTAAAGTAATTTTAAATTAATGAAACTAATTTTAGGAAACATCTTTAAGAGTGTTTTTGTCTGTATTCTCTAGTTATTTAGCACACTTAAATAATAGGAAATTCCAGAAAGACTCGGATTTCCAATGTTGCAGGAATACATTATTGAAATAAGATGTTTTAAGAAACCATCTCAGGAAATCCATTCTAATGTCAAGTCCTGCTCAAACATGCAAAAATATAATCAACCAAAACCAACACTTTACTTTGATTTTTGTATATAAGCTTTAAAGTAGTGGCATGGATTGATTCTGACAAAAAAAAAGAAAAAAAGTAATTTCTAACTAAGTTCCCATGCAGCAAAAGCAACACTGTGTGTCCTATGCCTCATCTATGCCTCATTCACCATTCCACACAAACTGATTCACTTGCACAACACAGGTTCTTAAGCTTGACATTTTATCACAAATCACTAGTATCAAATATGTTTACTAATAGACTTGCTCAACACCAAGAAAAGTGAACATCAGGAGTGCACATCAATCTAAAATCTAAGTCTTACTTCTGATATGACTGATGCTCCTGTTTACCCCCAATAAAACCCAGAGGACAGCAGGTCAGTGGTTCATCCAAGAAACAGCTAGTCCAGAATCTGTTCAAATCTGTGTTACCCAGGACTACACAAAACATGAAAATAATTCCATATTCCTCAATAAGTAATAATAACAACAAGTCTTATAGCCAGTCAGGAAAGTATGCCTTCCTACCAGGTTATGACATTTGATCCATTTACTCACTTGAAGACAATTTCTTGACCAACAGGAAGAAGAAACTTCCTTCCTGCCTTCCAGCATCTTTATGCCTTTCAGTATTTTACCTCCCACCTCAGCATTCACACTCAGGAACTCTCCTCCCCGAGATGCTCTGAAGTCTGCCCAACAAACAACATTACCAACCAACACATAAAATCGCAGAATGGCTTCCGAGTTCAAAGTTTCCAACTCAAGTGACAAAACTCAGCAGATTCTTGCCCAATACACAAGTATTTTGAACACAAAACGAAACACAGTAGGCTACAAAAACTAAGGGATAGCTCTGCTCAGATAGTAATCCCATTAATAATGGCAATTAAATATTAACAATTTTTTCCTGTAAAATGACACAAGGTGTTAGTGTCATTAAAAAGCCGGGGGGCAGACACCAAACACAAAAGTAGGAATCATGCCTTACTGAACTTTAATTAGTTTGAGTGATTAAAACTCCTTTAAATCCTTTTTTATATATTAAAATCTTGTTTAAAATGATTAACACACAAATTCAGAAACCACTTAGTTATAAAATTTGAACTTAAGTCATGCCTACAAACATTTCTAGTTTTATATTTAAATTATAATTCAAGATTATAACCCATTTTATTGTATTTAATGTGAAGAAAGATGATATTTCAATTCAAGATAAAACAATGTCAACTTCTTATAACAGATTTCAGTTTACAATTTTATCAGATTTTAATAATCTGAAACAAACAAAATAGTTTTTTTAACAGTTTTACCTGAGATCACTCAGGTACAGGAGTCAACTACTGTATTGACAACATAAAAGATCTGTGTATTTACAAGTTATTTTATACTTTGGCTGGGGGGGGGGGGGGGGAAAGGGGGGGGGGGTGGAAACAAACAACTACGAACTAATCTAGAAAAATAATTATTTCAGATTACTGCTATAAATAAAACAGCACAATGCAGAGCTCCACTTCATGTCCAGTTCTAGCTGCCCTTCCCAGCCTGCACCAGGCCACTGGCATTAAAACCCCCTGAGACTAACTACTCCCTCCTAGGGAAGGTGCAAATTATAGTGGAGTTTGTTCGCTGTTCAGAACAGAAACAGCTGAGAGTATTGAATTTGTATGAAAATTGTTTAAGGAGGTACAAGTAAGCCAGTTCTCAGCTCCCCACCCTCTCCCTTTCACCATGAACAACAGTATTTTTCCAGTAAAAGCACATGTCCTCAGTGCAAATATTCTACTTAAAGCAGATGTGATGATAGGTGGGTGTTCAGACACCCTGGTCAACTTCACAGGTTCCAAACCCGTGGTTTTACTGTGTGCTTAAGCAACTTTCTTGAGCTGAAAGCACTGCATGAAACAGTGGCAAACATAAAAACATAAAATAACATTCAGGAAGAGAAGGATCAGAAACAGCAGTTTCACTTTGCAATAACTCATTTTATTTCTGAACTTAAAGAACGTTATCAAACCCAGCTAGCTGTCCTTGACACTACATCAGATTATCTCCAAATTTATTCACTGCTTTGTAAACTACAAGAGTACTTGCAAAGATTACTAAAATAATAAAAAAAATCCTATCAGAACTGCTTAGAGCCCTCATCATGCTGCTGATATGCTAACAAATTATCACTGTTCTTTCTTAAAATGCTACAAGAGATTGTCTTCAAAATAGGTCACAACAATTCACGTCAGAAAATGGATTTTTTTTTTAATTGAAGGGAGTACACAATTACAAGGCAAGAGCTTCTTCAAGCATTGAGGAAGAGAAGGATCAGAAACAGCAGTTTCACTTTGCAATAACTCATTTTATTTCTGAACTTAAAGAACGTATCAAACCCAGCTAGCTGTCCTTGACACTACATCAGATTATCTCCAAATTTATTCACTGCTTTGTAAACTACAAGAGTACTTGCAAAGATTACTAAAATAATAAAAAAAATCCTATCAGAACTGCTTAGAGCCCTCATCATGCTGCTGATATGCTAACAAATTATCACTGTTCTTTCTTAAAATGCTACAAGAGATTGTCTTCAAAATAGGTCACAACAACTCACGTCAGAAAATGGATTTTTTTTAATTGAAGGGAGTACACAATTACAAGGCAAGAGCTTCTTCAAGCATTGATCTAATTAAATGTTACTACTCTTCTGAGTAGCACTGCATCAGTCTATTAATGTGAAAGTGTGGATTTTATAACCTTTGTTAAATAAAAAGAAAGGTTCTTAAAATGGGTGACAAATTATTTTAGAAGACTAAAATATTTTAAATGGCAGATAAGCCCATGATATACCATTACTATGAACGAGGTAGATAGCAGACTTAAACTTTGACCCTTGAGAACAGCAAAAACCTTATTTCCTTCACTGATTGCTTCCTCTGCTCTCCACACCAAAACACAAGTTAACCACAGTACAATTTCATAGTCATGTAACAACCACATCCCGTAGGAAGCATACAAAAATTCAAGAGGCATTACCAGCAGAAAACCAGGTTATACTAAAGGTACCTAACAATTCTCATACTATTAGGTAAACAATCTGTTAAAGACAGATGAACCAAAACACTGACTGATACATTCTTTTAAATGGGAAAAATTAATCCCTGCAAAACTCAATATTAGCTAGAAAAGGGAGATGAAGACAGGTTTGAAAACACAGGCTGCTTCCTTGTTTTGTTCTCACCCTCTCCAAAACACACACCCAGAACCACAAAGGAGGGGATCCAAGAGCTGGAAAAGCTTATCATCTCAGCACCACCATTCCGGGAAGAATAAAAGAATAAATATGTCTTTTGCACACAGAAGATAGAGCTGATCAAAGAGATTAGTTGTTTTGCAATTTTACAATGGTATGCACCGTTTCACAAAGCAGGTAAAATGAGTCATGTATGTTAGTTGCAACATAATTTTCCATTTCATCTGCACCTGTACAGACCATCATAATTTCAAAGAAATCTCTGAAAAGGTCTAAGACTTTTGTTTTACAGGTGTATTGGCTTCTGCTGGGATAGAGTTAATTTTCTTCACAGTAGCTGGTATGGGGCTGTGTTTTACATCTGTGCTGAAAACAGTGCTGTTAACCCAGGGATGTTTTAGTTACTGCTGAGCAGTGCTCATACAGTGTCAAGGCCTTTCCTGCTCCTCATGCTGCCCCACCCCACCAGCGAGGAGGATGGGGGTGCACAAGAAGTTGGACAGGGACACAGCTGACCCCAACTGACCAAAGGGATATCCCAGAGCATATGATGTCGTGTTCAGCAATAAAAACCTGGGGGCAGGGGAACAGTGGAGTTTACCTGCCATTGCTTGGGGACTGTCTGGGAATCAGTCCCCTGGTGGTGAGCTATTACTTTTTTTTCCATCACTTGTTGTTTCCTGGTTTTGTTTTTCTTTGGTTTTGCCCCTTCCCCCCCCGCCCCCCTTTTTTTGTGTTTGTTTATTTTCTCTTATTAACCTGTCTTCGTCTCAGCTCAAAGTTTTCACACTTCTACCCTTCCAATTCTCTCCCTGATACCAGTCAGTGAGTGGCCGTGTGTGGCTTACCCGTCAGCCAGAGGCAAACCACCACAACACATATCCATAATTTCATTCTCACCTCTCCAACTTTAATTCACCATTTCAGCATGTCATTTGAACACTTTTCCTTACCTTTTACAAACTGCTCATAGTTGCTACTATGAAAAAACCAAACTAGTTTCTAGTTTTCTTTTTCTCCCTTTAACACCTAACAACCAGCTAATCACATTTGCAACTATAAATTTAACAACTCTCTCTGTAATTCAATGACTAAGCACCACGTCAAAACAAGCCAAGTAGGTCAAGCAGGTGCTTTGGACCATTCTGCCTTAACTGGTTGAGAATGCTGATCAAACTCCAACTTAGAACTAATTCACTGTTTACCCTGCTAATCCGATTCAAAGGATGATTTAAACCTTAACTACACTGAAGGTTGTCTCTAATTCCCATTTTAAATTTATCACTGGATTATTAGCTTGGCTCCTATGCCAATATTCCCCTACAACTGAAATAGGCCCTCTCCTCTAGATTATCTTCAGGTAACATTTCCTTCTGCTTACCTAAATATGCTGTAATATAATGTAAAGTATAAATATTCTATGGTTATACTTTGGCAGAAGTCAAGGATAACTTTCTCAGCAAGTAGGGGATAACTAAATGGTTACCTTCAGGAATGGTACACAGAGCTAAGTTCAACTGTATCAACTCAACATCAAGTCCTACGCCAGATTATAGAGAACTGTTATGGAACTTGCCATTGGGAAAACGGCAAACTATTTACCGTAAAATGGAAAAAAACTGTCCAAGTTCATCGCACAGTACAATGCCAGGAAAAAACCTCACACATTTAAAAGCATTAAAGACATACCTCACATTATATTTTTCCATTGCCACATCAGAATTGTATTCAAAAAACAAAAGCATATTATATTTCCACAATACTGTATTCCAAACAATTGACACTGCCTGCCAGAGAAGCGCGTGCATAAATCTCAATTCTGTAAGGATCTGCGCATCTGAAGACTAGAATCTAATGTAAACATCAGAATTAGAGGTTATTTACCTAACTGAAAGTAAATCTATTGAAACAGAAAACACACTGCATTTTCACTGGAAAAAAACCCCCAAAACCTCATAACAATCACATACAAAATAGGCATACACCTGTTCCTCTGCTCACTGGGGGAGAGGTAGAAGAAGTTACTCTTCCACTTAGTACTGGAAAAAAAAAAAAGATTTTCCAACTTTTAGTGCCAAAAATGTATGCAGATTACTAAAAATCATAGTTATATTACAACTAAAAAAAAAGTATTAAATATATAATGAATTCCAGATAGCAAGCAGGGGACTTTTGAAGAATTGTAACGATTCTGGGTAATCAAGAAGGCAGAATGAGTCAAAGGAGCATAGGATACAATACTCCAAGGAAACAAGTCAATTTCTGGTGCTCACACTAGTTATGCCATAGAAGACTACTGTGAGAAGGAAGCAATTTGCATTCAACTCTTTTGAGTCAAAGCAGGTGGATGAGATCCATATCTATATTAAAAAAAAAAAAAAGTTAAATCCTATTAGAAGGTTAAAGGTTTTGCTTGAATTGGCTTGCTACTTTCCATCCAAGTATTCTAGTGACTGTCTCCAATACCATACAAAACATTGTGGCAACCAAAGAATTAAAAACCCCTAAATTTTTCACCATTAACAACTGAAACTGTCCCCCATGTCATGGTATACAGAACACCTAAATGACCCAGCAGTCTAAAGGTACTTATAATTTTAAAACTACAAGATAAAGTTGGCTGGACTGTAAATAACAGAAAACTATAAATTCAGTAAGTATTTGAAAACAACTTTAATCAATTACAGTCCCAACTATTTAAGATTATTACATACATGGTGATAGTTTAATTAAAGAAATTTTACCAAGTTTGAATTCAGAGTAGCAAATCCGTGTAAACATGATGGGAATAAAAAACAGCCCCAAAACCAATCTCTCCTTCAAAGAGATAAAATTCCAAGCAGATCATACTGAATATGTTTTCCCCAAAAGGCATTATTAGAATCTCTTTCTAAATAAATATCCAAAACTTGCTTCTTTTGATACCTGCTATTGGTTACCTTCAAGCAACATAAAAAAAACCCAAACAAACCCAAAACCAAACCAACCTCTTGCCTTTTCAGCTAAACTAAGGAAGTATTAACACCTGAAAGTCAGTAATCAGTAACAGACTTCAGAAAAAAAATAAAATAATTAGTTTTAAGGAGTCCAAACAATAGAACTGGAGAAACATACAGCCATTTTCAATTCCAAGTTCCTTGCATTCAGACAGTGATGATCCAGAGATGCAGTTGCTCTCACCTAAACATTGTTCCTAACATCTAAAACCCTGACAGGTCTTCCACAAAGCTAAGGATTTGCTAAAAGACAAAAAGCATCAAGCACACACACTGCACAGAAATTTTCTTCAGGCTTCCAGCTGACCACTGTTCTTGCTCTGACAGAGCTTCTGCCTCACTCCCTACTTCCAAACTCTGAACTACTCCAATTTCAACAAGTTTTCTTGTGATGAAGATGTAAGAAGAGTAATTAGCAAACTTAGATTACGGTATTTTCCTCTCACTTCTTTTTTAACTGTAGGAGTGTAATTGCCTTCAGTAACTTTTAACACATCTATCTTCAATATTAATCCATATCAGTGTATGTAAATAGCACAGGCAAAAAAATGAAAGCTTTATAACAAGCCTCACTGGGATGTCTATTGCCATAGAATAATTAAAGTTTAGTATAATGCTGTTATTGCCCTAGATTATCAAATCAGGTTGACTTACCTAAAACTGGTAATAGTGTATGCAAATTCATTACAGGCAGATAGTACTGAAATGATAAGTATTTTAGGTAGCCTGCAGAAGAAACCATTCACTATGAAAGCCGAAGCTGTTCCTTAAATGGAATTCCCAAGATGCATATCATAGTCCTGTGTCTTCCTGTAAACCCTATAAACAGCTTTTTCCATCATACCTTCTAGGATGCACAGAGATCTATCCTCCCTTCCTTCAAATCCTTCTGAATACAATGATCGTAAGAAGGACAAAAAAAATGCTATTTGTGGGAGTCCAGGAAAAGGCTGATAGCAGCAGTCTTTTGGGACCCTTTGGGGGTGCAGTTTTTGTTCTTCGTTTTAATCCAGGAAGCTAACCTAAAGAGAAACAGGAGTGGAAGAAATACAGACACAAGCACATACTGCATCCAAGTGTGAATTCCACCCATGTACATTCTCCTCATTGTAGAATACCATGAGTGTTTCTTCCCCCTTCAAAATTCCTGATCTGGGACTTCAGCATAGACCCTGTTACCATTTATTTATGCATCTGTTCTTACGATTGCTGCTATTTGCTGGGTCAATTAACCTTTCATTCTGCTTAGTTTCCCCTGTCTGCAAGAACACAGCTCACACAGCTATGGTACATGGACGGAAGAGAGCAAAGCTCCGTGCAGATTTAAGAAAGTCACTGCTGTGGTCTTCAAGTAGCATTAACAAAATAGCAAATAATTTTTGTACAGACAAACAAAAAAACCTTAAAAGAGTATTGTGAACACTTCCACTTTCCATTCCAATGTATCATGCTGCTGCAACTTCATGCTTACAGGTATTGAAGGAACAACTAAGGAAGCACAGATTAATCACACTATTTAAGAAGTGTTCCGAACAAACAGCTGCTATGAGTCCGACAACTCTGGATTAAATTCTCTGTAGATCCTCCTTATTGTGCTCTACAAAACCCTGAAACCCTCTAATCAACTGAAATACTAAGTCATATCTCATTAGATTAAAAAACATAGAGTAGTAACCTTTGAAGTGTGTAGAGAAATATTTGTGTACATACACACAAAGTGAAAAACAAAAAGCAACTACTACAAACTTTGTACAGATGAGGTGCTTCAACTCCAGATGACACTAATCCTCTGAAGAGAGTACTAGTATAAGAAAGGAACATTATACATTGTTGCTTCCCATGCCATATTTTCTCATATGTTAAAGGTTTGCAGCAAATCCTGTTGAAGTATTTATCTATTCTTATATCTGCAATTCAAATGACAATAACTATATGTCTGATGGTCCTTACTGGGCTTTTTATCTGTGAAGCAATCTTCTCACTTATTCTTAATTTTCTTTTTAAACAGTCATTCATACAGAACTATAGTTTCTCCCCATCCCTGCTCACAATATAGTATCATTTGGGAATATACAACTCTGGTGTAAATTCAGAAACTTGAATGCATAACCTGTCTCCACTCAGCCAGCCTCACTACCTGCTCCTTCAGCTCATTAAGTATAATATTTTCAAACTGAGAGTCACCAGCAAATCTACTCAAAAGGAGTAGACCACTCCAGTGGTCTCATTCTGCTTAAAATTAATTCAGAATAATTCAATCCAATGGGGTCTTATGACTAGATTTTCTGTAATAATCTCTCTACTTGCTAAACCAAGTGGAGACTACTGTCAAGTTGCTTCACGGACTACTTGGGAAGAAGAGGAGGGGTGACAAACATACAGGTCACACATTGCTAAGGATAAGCGATTTGTAGTCATTATTAGCATATATTCCAATCCTCCTCTCTACCAGTTTTCTCAAATATTCACTAGTTCATCTGAGTATTTGCTTCACTTAGCAGAACCATAGCTTGTACCGCATGCAGGAGCAGGACTGCAGACACTCTCAGAGCATGGTGGGTTTACCCTTCCTCAAAGCCACAAGGAAACCAGTAGCTCCATTGTTTAAGATTGTGAAACGTGTTTGCCTAGTTCTAGAGACAGTGAATCATCAATAACTCTTAATTTGGCACAGCAGCTTTATATGTTGCCCTCTGAAATTCAGATAAGTCAAAAGCAGTCTCAATTCTCCTGCTGTAACCTTTAAGAAATTAAACTGCATCTAGGTCTTCATATTTTTCCCTTTGAGCGCTGAATATAATATTAGCTATTTTGGATCTACAGTATCGTAGAAATTTAAGACTATCTCTCAAAAACATACACATATGCACATATACAACATCTCCATACATAATGTGATTTTTACTCCCTAGATCTAATCTGTAACTTGAAGAGGAAGTTTTAACTCAGCAGAACACAGGAAACACCACAAGCATTTAACTAATAGCTTGAATCAGAAGATAGGTCATGACTGAAATTGCAGTCAGAATATTAATACATCTTCAGTCTCTACCACTGTTTCGGACATCCTGATAAACTCTTCATGAAAAGTACTCCTATCTCCTCAAACACAACACAGATTCTTCTTTTTTATTTTGAAAAGTTAAAGATTAAACTCATGAACAGGCAAATAAAATAATCTATTACATATGATATTTCTAGTGAAAACTATCAGATATGAAAGAAGTATAGCATAATTTCTTACAAAGAAGGCAAGCTTGTGGTCATGTACATTGTGCTTCTTCATGTCAAGTTGCCCCCCGCCCCCCCCCAACTTAACAGAGTAGGTTAGCTTCTCTCGTTTTTAAGATCAGAAACTCAAGCACATCCCTCATACTGTGCTTGGAAAAGTGTGAGTTTCTGCCAAAATACAAAGATGACAGAAGCAGAAACACATTTTGCAGACACAAAATTACATTCGAAATAGGGAAAGCATTTTCAATCAAATCATTTCCATCTGTCTGAAAAAGCATATCTGAAATTAAATATATCCAGAACAAAATCCTGTGATTTGTAACTCATCTGAAAGGACAAAATGAGCTTCTCTCTGAAGATCATCTTTAAGTCTGACCTTTCAGTTCAAAGCAGGCAAACATGAGCAGCTCGATTCAAAAAACCAAAGGCTTGATAGTAAGAAATTATCTCACCCCTCTGCAATACAATTGCTGGATTCTTTCACTGTATCCATCCCTGTAAGAGAGAAATTTCTGTACAGCCTGATGTGGCAATGCCTATTTATTATCTTTGGTAGTATTTAAACAACAAACAGGCTACCTAGAGAAGTGGTAGAGTCTGCCTCACTGGAATTACTCACATGGTGGCTTGACAGGGGTCTCAGCCTAATCTAAGGCCCTGCTTTCAACAGATGATCTCTCCACAGCTCCCATTCAATCTAGACTTCTCTGTGACTTGACTCTACAAATTTCCAAAAGACTTCTGTTACACAAGAGCATCTCTTCAGTATTCACTTGCAGTCAAACAATGCGATAAATAAAAGGCTGAACAGAAACAAGCCTCTTAAAGTATCCGAGTAACTCTTAAAATTTAATTAACATTTTTAATTGTTTGCATTGACAACTGAAAAAGCATCCCAGACATTCGATAGAACCTACATCTAGAAACACAAAATGTCACATTTAAGGTAGGACTCAGTTTGACATACAGGAAGTTCCAACCTGCGTGCTTTCAAGCATGCTATCTGCCTGACCTCTTGTAAGTACAAGCTGTCAGCCCAATCTGTGCAGCAGACCCGTCGGGAGGCGTGCTTCTGGCCTTGCCCAAGCATTCTCCAAAGCCAGCAGAGAGCTGATCAATATAACCCGTGGAAGACAAGCCATACAATACATGTGAAGGCCCTTAACCTTAGGCATCTTACTCTTTAACCAAGTTTTGTTTCAAGAATTTATGCTCCCACGACAGAACCAACAACCAAACACGAATTTAAGTCACAAAGCCAGTTTGGCAATTTTTCCTCAGCACCAATACTCTCTCATGTTAACAACAGTATTACACTTGCAAACATGAAGTGCTGTATTTACATAAATTATGATAGAAACTCAAACAAAAAAACCCGACTAAATTCTCACTTCTGTACTTGGGTTATTTATGAATCAATTTTTTAAGGCCTAACCAAATATAAATTGGAAAATCAAGCTACAGCATATTTTGCAGCAGTTGAGCTCTCCTTGTGTGATACTGTTCTTCCTACCTCAGATACAACACAGTTTTGTACACCTACATGCAAAGTTCGATTACAGAATTAGTGTATCTTCAGTTCATGATGCCATTCCCAGAAAACCAGTATTTTCATTGACATTTCATGTCATGAGACAGGGATTGGCATGCAGTAGCTCTAGTCCATTTCTTTTTCTTTGTAGTTAAATATGCATTTTAATACATAAAATAGTAATTAAAAAGACAATTTAGCATAAACATTTTTGAACTTCTGCACTACCCAGCTCAAAAGCTATTTCACCACTGACTGCAGACATAATGGAACTAAATGAAAATAAATTTCAAACAAGAGGAACAAAGGCAACTAATCAAGCCTGACAGACAATGAATGTTTCATGAAATCCATAAGCAGATCAGTGTCCAAAAATGCAAACAAAACCAGAGCATCCCTATCTCAGATTTTTAAATAAAGTTAATTTAAACTTTGAGAACTGGGGAACAAACCCAGAAATCAAACCTAGGAACACCAGACTGTATTGGACAAAACAATGTAAGAGTGACAAGTTTTTCTTAAATGCTTGATATCTAGCCCATATTTTGCTTCCACAAGTGCCCAACGGTATATGCCTAAAAATGCAGATTATAAAACCAGGGCAAGAATGCTGCAATAGTCCCCTCCTACCAGCATCCAGCCATCTGTGGCTTATACTCTTCCTGCACAAAGACTGTTCCTGTAGGTTTGACAACCCTTGCTAAGTTTTCATTTAATCACTTTTTAAACAGTTTAAGCTTCTGGGGTCAACATAATTACAAGCTGCAAGACAGAATACTTTTTCACTTTACATTAAATAAGCCGAGTTCTTTACAGGATCTCCAGATCTGCATTACGAGGAATTAAAATCAGTAATGCCCTTTTCACATCTATGCCCCTTACAATCTTAAAAGCTTCCTTCATTACCATCTTCCTCATCTTTGTCCCCCTTCAGGGAGCAAGACGCTTATTCTGCTTGATCTCTTCTGGAAGACATTCCAGTCATCACTGTTGACTTCCAGTGCATCATTTCTAAGTCCACTGTCTCTTTGGAAGGCAGCAGAGAGCAGAACTACACATGGAATATATGGTATCTTTATAAAGTGGTGCAACAGCTTCATTTTTTTCCTCTCATTTTCCTGTTTGTCTTTTTGACAAAGGAATCAATATTTCCGATGGATTCATTCACAGTAACTCCAATTCCTTCTCCCCAATGGACAGAAGTCTTACTTAGAGCCCTTGTTTGTGCATGCAAGCACAATTTAGACGAGTTTCCTCCTCCATTTCCCCCCTTCCACTCATATGGATTACTTTTGCTTTTATCAACACTCAGCCTCTGCCATTTTATCAAGAAGTAGGTCAGTATAGCACAACTGTGGGCTTTAATAGGTTGTTTTCTCTCTTCTAAATATTTTATTTTGTCAGCCTTTGTCACCTCACAATTCACCCCAAGACACAATTAACGTCCACAGAACTGAAATACCACTCGGTTGAGAAGGCAGAACATGTACTCCTTGGCAGCTCAGTACCTTCAGGAACCTTGGGTGAGCAACCTAGTTGAGATTTACTATGAAATTGGATTACCATATGCTTATCTACACACTCATTGCCTCTGCCTTACAGATTTGTGATGGTTAAGTTTCCCCTCTGCCAAGCCTGCACCGACTCTTCATCATCACAGCACATGTACCCATTCTGTTCTCTACCAGCTTTATTCTTTGCTACAGTCTGAACTGCTTACCAGTCTGAACTTCTCAGGATTTCTCCATCCCTTATACTCTTGGCACTTTTTTTTTTTTTTAAAAAGAACAGTACTACTGACATACCAACTTTACCACAGGCTTTTCATAAGCTTTTCTCAATAGCTGGTACACACTTACCCTAACTGTTAACAAAACATGTGACAAAGAATCACCATGTTAGCTCTTAAGCATTCTGCTCCCTTCAAAGTGTTCTCAATCCTGTGCTACTCTTTTAAAAATAAAAAAATACATGCTTTAATGAGTCTTTTTCATTATTACTATGAAGCTGAATTTGAGCATATTTTAGCATATGTTTGAGCATGCAGTGATGAGAATGCTTACTACTACAAACCAACTCTTCAGCTGCTACATCCTAAACCAGTTCCTGGGTAGTGCTTGAGAAGGACTCAAGAGCTGCTCAGCACCTTCTAATTGAATGTTACCTGTCTGCACAGTTGATTTATTTACCAAACGTGACTAAGCTTTCTGTCAAGTACAGCAAATTAAATATTCATACATACATAATTAATGCTATGGAATTAAGCCTTTTCCATAGATTATCCCTCCTAATTCCTGGCCTGTTAAGATGACAGCATCCTCATTTTAAAACCACTAATATTGCAGCTGACCATTTTTAAAGATTTCTGGCATTCATATATATGCAAGCACACACACGTTTTTGACATAGTTACCTACCGATGGAACTATTTCTTGAGACTGCTCTGTTATTTCCTACGATGTTCTCATTTGCTTGGTTGGTGACTACTGAAGACTGAAACACACGTTTTACTAACGCTTTGTATTTACTCGCGCAAGGACAGGCTGCTACCGCAGAACAAGACCGTTATTATGTTTCTCAGTCTTGCTTCTCTATCATTTGGCAGCACGAACAAAAGCTACATGCCCACTTTTCACACAGCCCACCTCTTCAGTAACACTTTGGCCATGTAACATCATCCTTAAAACACACTTATTTTTTCTCAAACCTTTTTTTTCAGGAGGAAGCACACATGCATAGCAATGATAATTCATCCTTATTCCATACTTCTAGAAGTATAACCAGATACTACAAACTCCTATTACATACATTAAAGTCACTCAAGCTTCACAGTTTCCTCAATGTAAGAAAAGCAATTAAAGCTCTGCTGTCCCCTCCACGAACACAAGCATACAATAGATTAAAAGGTGTGATACACATACAGAACAAACTTATGGAATAAAATAAATCCTTGCATATAGTGATGATTATTCCAAGCCAGGCATGTGAGTATATTTATCTCAAAATAGGCATTTATTTTGGCTGTTAGAATTTTATTTTATTTTTAAAAATAAAATCCAGAGTTAAAACTGGTTGAACTGTGTATGTAGTATCCCTTCCGACATCCTGGGGGGGAACCTTCACGCTTTTTGATTATCATCCTGATGACAGGGACAATCATTCACTACAAAGTTCTCAGTGTCTACGAGAAGGTTTCACATACCTTTCTGTAAAGCAGTTAGTACTCTCAATTGTCAAAGACTAGATACAACCGAGGACAATAAGCTCTTGTGCAGTGTGAAGTTCTAAGAAGAACTAGAATAAAATTAAATGATCCCTTTGTAATATGGGAAAATCTACATTTTATTTTTAAGCTCCATCCTTGCTGTAGATATCCAACTGCAATTATTTTTTGTCCTTTTGGAAAAGGGTGGTTTAAAAGGCAATTTAGAAACTGGAAATTACTAAGCTTTATTTCAGACTTAAATACAAGATCCTCATAAGTTCATGATACTTTTAGAAACCGCCAAAAAAATCCCCCATATTCCCATTAAGTAGCCTGCACTCACTACAGTAACTTCACAAGTAATCTGCAAGTAGGGATGAAAAAACAAGAAGCAAAACATCTGAGACACTGCAAGTCTCCTACCCATTTCAAACATTAAAACTACAGGTCATATGTAAGTCTATGCATGAATTGTATTACTAGTCACTTTCTAATTAAAAAAGCATTATGCCACTTCCATTGTGCCATAGCTCTGAATCATAAGAAAATCATCATATTTTCCAGATGCAAAAAGATAGTCATGAGACTACATACAATCTAATGACTGTCTATAAAATTTATCAAGCTGCATTAGACAGAAGAAAAAAAATATTGGAAAACAAAAAAGTATGGACTTAAGTTTTTTATGTCTATAGTATGCCCCCTAAAAAGGTTAAAACTGTACAAACTTTGTAATTTTCACTCAAACAAAAATTTGTATTTGCAATAGAAAGCTCAAACTAAATCAGAAAACCTGATGTGAGACCTTTCAAATGAAGCTTTCAAAGTCATCATACTGTTATTAAAGTCCTGATTTCTTCACTAGCTTCAGATACAGAAAGCAGCTCAGACTAAGATGTTTGAATGAACACAAAAAGTAAGAATATGAGCATTACAGCACTCTGAAAGCTCCAGTGCGGCCGCCTACAGTACAGCACATATGCATTACATTATTAATACAATGAAACCTTTATTTTTCCATCTCTTCTCTTTTATTTATATCCAAAAGAAATATTTTTATAAGCTCAGATTGCTTAAATTAAGACAGCTACTCATATGACAATTACTCTTTCTTTTCTCAGATGCTGATCAGAAGACAAGTGGAAGACTCCTTCAAAAGATCACCATTACACAATATCATTCACTCCACCCGTGTTCTGCTCTATGTCACAAGGAAATGCTTCTGCTACCACTGCTTACCAAAGCTGTGAAGAACAAGACAATTAAGGTTTTCAGTTCAGTATTTACTGGATCCACGAGTTCATAATAAACTATTCTGAAAAAGTGTACTTGCATTGACTACAGAAGTGGTTTATACATACATACCATTTTATTTAACAATAATTACTTACATTTTATACTGCACAGATTGTGCCCCCCCTACTCGTTCTTTAAGAGCATTTTAGGACACATGATTAATTAAATGCTGTTACAAACTGCAACAGTCAAAGAACTTTCAAAATCATCTCTGTTATAAAAGGATACTTGGTCTTTTATAACTATTTGGTGTTATCAAAATAATGGAAGTTTCAGAAGCCAGCGCATAACTCCATGGCTATTTCTAAGCAATCTATTGGTAATCAAATGCAAACATCTTCCACCACCAGCCAGGGCTCATCAGGCATCTATTAGATTACACCTAATTCATCTCATCTGTGCTACTCAAGGCTTTTTAAATGATTATTCTTAATTTTATTTAAGTCACTGGTATATAAAATTATTTTGGCCATTTCTGCCTCTATGGAGGTAGAAATCTTTTACTTAAGTTAGAGTTATGAATCATTAGCACAAGTACTGCCACAGGTACAAGCTGTACATGAAAAGAAACCTCTAAAGTTATGCATATCCTTCAGATTTTATAGATACTGGAAATAGTAAAAGAATCTCTAAATTTGTTTTAAAAGGCCATCAAAATCACACTTTATAGTTCTTTAAAAAAAGAAATAAAACCCTTCCTTTCCTTGTGAGGGTATTTCATCCTGACCTAGCCTTCCCTCTGGTCCATTTTCAGATAGCAGCTTTGGGCCTGGGAGGAGGGGGATTTTTGCTTTGGGGTGGGAGACGAGGAATGTTATTAAATCAAACTCCTACATAAGCATAAAAGAAACAATCACACAAAGGGTAGAGGTAAGAAACATCTCAGTACCATGCCACCTCCCTTCAGTTCATCATTGAAAGGGCTGCAAAGCAACCAAGCAAACAGACAGCAGCTTCTGCTTCCATGTGAAAAGGACACAATCAAGGGAAGAACGGCCCAAGCGCTGCTTTTCCTTTAAATGCACAAGATAGCATTAATAATTTGAACACAGAATTTTGTGTTGAGCTTTACAATACAACATAAGACTCAGGGATGGAGATCAAACTTAGCTCCTCTTCTCACCCCTTCTGCATCTAAGACACAAACTGAAAGCTCCTTCAAACATCACTAATCATTACAGTCTATTTTCCCAACAGTGTCAGAGACCATTTCAAAGAAAATTTATTTCTCTTTACAGCAAAATTTCTAAACATTCAAGCTCTATTTATATGCATAATTATGCAAACATAATCACACAAAATAAAGTGTCATGTCTTATATCACAAGTGGAAAACATTTAAGTGTCTCATTTCACTGCAGGTGAAGAAAATTTTAATAATAATTCTCAGGCACTTAGGCAGCCTTTACACAGCTTTCAAACTTTCATGCAAATGCAGCTGTCCTATTCTAGTAATTTTACTTACAGCAGTTATAAAACTCTGTTTCCATTTCAGGATAATGAAAATAGAGGTTAATTTATTCCTATCCACTTGCTCATACACCGCACAAGATCCGCTATAGCATTCTTGCAGATGTCACAGTCCATTAGCCAGATGAAGCAAGCAGAGTTAAGACTCCTCATTTTCCAGCTTTCCTGAGCTGCAGACAAAACCTGTTATTTTCTGCCAGCGACTGCACCTTCAGTCCATGCAACAGTACCAGCCAGACCTTCATACACACCGTTACAACCTGCAAGGTTACTGTCCAGGCATGCACAGGTGTGTCAGTTTTACACACAACAGAACCACACCTTTGCAAAAAACACCTTCACTTGAAAGGGCATTCCTATTTGTTTATGCTTATTAACTGCATTAAAAGTATTCTGTTTTGTGCAAGTATATCTGCAGAATTTGTAGTACAGTTTTAAAATTAAAATATGATGGGAAGCTACCAAAGAAATCAAACCGGTGCTACGCTACTTGTATTTAATTTACACATCTGAAACTTTGCAAGTGTACCTCATACTACTCAACTGGACAGCAGAGCCTTGTAGTAGAAAATCCTATTTAACACCTTTAATAAACCCCCAAATTTTAATCCCAATTTGAAAGTCTAAACGTATGTTCTCCCCAGTTTCTCTCAAAATGCAAAGCTGTGCATTGCAATGTTGAAGCATGTTGGTCACTCAAACATTCCTGACAACTAACTGCAAACTGATGCTCCAGAGTCCCACATTTATGTCAAGTGAAAACACAAAGCAGTAAAACTACCCCATATCCAGCACTGGCTAAAATCTTTTGAGATTAAATATTTTAAAACCTAATAATACTTTTATTTCTAAATGAAAAGAAGGAATAGCACTACAAAACCTCTTACAATTATTAGAACAGCAAGTGCTAAAGACAGTTATCGCAGAATTTTTATTACTAATAGATCATCTTTTTTTAAACCTATCTACCTCTGTGTTTAAGAACAGACACAAAAGATGGCTTGAATATACGCATTTATGTCAAGGGCCAGTACGTTCAATTATTTTAAAAACATCTTAACTGTTTTTCTGACACAAAAAATACATGAAATTAAAAAAGAAAGATTGAAGAGCGCTGGACAGCAGACATTACCCATTGGAACAACAAGTATTACACAGCATAGTGTCAATTACCATGTAACCTCATACCACATCATACACAGGTACCAGAAATGTTTGGGGGAGGAAAATAGAAGTAAAGTGTTCTGAACTGAAATCAACAGTTAAAAAAAAAAAAGTCCACAACGATCATGCCCTAGATGTCTTAATATAAGTCTCTCTTGATTTTGATATAATTAAGCAATTAAGAGTGCATATATCATTCCAAAACATGAAGCTGTAATAAAAGACACAAAAATCCCGAACTCTCAAGCATGACAAAACAGCTAGTTAGATAATACAGTTAGAATGAAACTTGTTTAGGAGAAAAAACGAAATACTACTAGAACAGAACAAGAACAGTCCTGCAAAAAACAGAATCTGAGCCAGTGAAACTGGCGGCCATTCGAGTTTATCAAATTAGACAGGGGCTACGGTCCACTACTTTGGTCAAGTGTAAATCTCCTTTTCACGACTGGGTTTGTCTCTTTATTTTAAAGTCTACCTGAGATGCTACTAAAAATTTTGTTCAAGCTAAAAAAAAAAAAAAATAATCACAGGAGGGAAAAAAAATTAAAACAATTGAGCAGAAAGATATTTTGGGAATCTAATCAAATGTTGCAACCAAATACATCACTGCTTTGGGATCCTTCACTAGCATGAGTACATTTGATCACAGCTTAGAGAAAAGCTGCAAGTAGCCTTCAGAGAATAAACACCACCAGAATGCAGCAATGATCACTCAGTTTAGGAAGTTTTGGCAATTGTCATTCCTGAAGAAACAAAACAATCAGTGAGCAGGGGACCAAGGTGGAGGAAATGAAATTCCCTCTCAAAATGAAAGTTCTATTTGTCACTGTTGGGTTTCACACACAGATACAAACAGCACTTCCACAACACACTAAGTACACAAGCTTCTTGGTATAGTGTTTAAAAGCACAACTCTGTCAGTTGTACCAGGTACAGAGTCAGTGTAACCTCCACATTCCCTACCCAAGCTCCAAAGCTGCTCTTGACTACAGCATCACACTAAGAGCTCAGATTCATCAAGACTTCAAGTTCTTTTAAGAGCTCCT
Source organism: Antrostomus carolinensis (assembly GCF_000700745.2). NCBI lineage: Eukaryota > Metazoa > Chordata > Aves > Caprimulgiformes > Caprimulgidae > Antrostomus > Antrostomus carolinensis. Next base: position 57,205 of record NW_010286768.1, read on the forward strand.
GCTTCCCAGCTGAAACCTCATCATCTACTAATATGTCCACACTGAAAATTAAAATGTAAAACTTCAAATTCAAGAAAAACAACAAAAAAATCAAACCCAGAAACCCCCAAAGAAACCCAAGCAAACTCCTCAACACCAAGAATGATAGAATGTATTGGGTTGGAAGGGACCTTCAAAGGTCATCTGGTCCAACCCTCCTAGCAGAAGAATATCTAAAAGTTAAGACCATGGATACAGTGGAAAGAAGCGACATTAAAATGGAAAAAATAACAAAATTTGTAAATTTTCATCAATTCAAAGGAAATTTTATCAAGCCTTTTCCTTTCAGATTGGCAATTTTTACTTCTAATCATGTAAAATTAAGAACTGAAGAACACAGGAGTTACAGAACACTAAAACGTGGGGAAAATGCCTTGTAATCTCTCCCAAAAACTTAAACTGGTAGAGCTTGATTTAAAAAAAAAATAAAAATAAAAAAATAATAAAAAATCTTTTTCAAATTCTTGCTGACTGGCATTTTTGTTGGCACTCACATCAGCTACTCCACTACCTTACCTCCGTTATCAACATTAGGACAATACACTAGTAATTACCCAGGTCATCCTATTCATCCTTGTAACAATGTTGGCACAGTAGCAGATGTCTTCCAGTCCTTTGGAATTTTCTGACTGTCCTAAGATTTATTATAAATCAATAAGGGAGTTCTGCCAGGTACTTCAAACTCTTGGGACCTGACAGGCTTATTCTTAGCAGCTCTTTCACATTTGTACTCAAAATAAGAAGTATCTCATAAAACAAGTATCATTCACCTTATCCCTCAAAACAAGTATTATTATTTAACATTCTCCTGCATTCCATTAAGATATCTATAAACACATATATATACTGAGGCTTTTTTGGGATTTTGGGTTGGGGTTTTTTTTTCCTGTGTGTAGGGTTTTTTGTTTGTTTGTTTAAGTTCTGACATTTAAGTGTTTTTCATAGAAACAAAACTACCATTTGTTCAATTGTCCTTGTACAATACA
>NW_010286768.1:58262-64146 GCF_000700745.2 Antrostomus carolinensis
TTTTTTCCCTGGTTGTTTGGAGACTTCTTATGTGTGTGCGATTTTTCTTAAAGGTTTGGTTTGCCTAACAGTAACCTAGAGTTTCTTCTACTGTATACTCATTGAAAGGACATGGTAACAACCACCAACTAATCACAGAATACTTCTTGGTCTGTAGCCATCTGACCAACACAGCTATATCACATATTTTTTGCTTTCAGACAAAAATGGAGTTCTGCCTCCTTGAATAGATAAAAACTACCAAGCTTCTTACTCAGTTCTGCCCTCCTTCCTCGAAATCTGCAATTGTGTTTCCCAAGTCACTTCAGCCTCTAATGCTCCACTAACAGTAGCTGTCTTTCCCAGACAAAAATATTTTCTCCCAGCAAACCACGAATTTACACATCACACAGGAAAACTCTCTGGCTTGACACAGAAAACAGAACTCCCTTCGCCCTGCCTATTCAAGTCAGCCACCAATCTACTGCTGGCTCTTGCAGAACTGAATGAAAGTCATGTACAACTTTGCTGGTCTTGTTTCCCAGGCTCCTGAAGGCATTTGTCTGAAGTACTAACTAATCAGTAACTTCATAAAAAATATCAATGAAAAACACAAAACTGACAGGCAGGTGCCCCAAGAGAAGACAAGTCTTCCTCATCTAACTCTTTGCGAGTCCATGGTTTCAGCTAGGAGTTCTGCCAAAAGAGGGAAGAGAGACTGACTAGCACAACACTGGCTCATGCTCCGCTCCCCGGAAACACCCACGTGACAATCCTCCCTGACAATTTAATAAGTCAGCATATTTAACAACATATTATCAAAATACTAGCTCAATATCAATTCTGCACTGAAAGACTCCATAAAAAGTCAGGAATGTACATCTGACATCAATAGTGGTTAACGAGACAAAAGAACAAACAGAGGAGAGATGACAATTACAGGAATAATATACTGGAAGAGGGTTCAGAAAAAGATCAATTAGAACAAAAACCCACAAACCAGTAAAAATATTTCATTATAAGAAATAGAAGCACTCCAGTCACAAGGCAACAACTTTCCATTTTAAGCTTCAACATTCCAATTAGTGCTCTAAAATACAAAGCAGAATAGAGGTATTTAAAAGCTGCCCTGTGTCACAAAGATGTGTTGAAGTCTTTCAAAATTAGATTTTAAGAGATATTGAAAATCAATGTTAAAACTTTCAAAATATCAAAGGCTTTGACTGAGGACATATTTCAGGATAAAGTAATAGTTTCACCTGAAAAAAATACCACTTTTTTTTCCTTCCAAGACAAAAAGCAAATATTTGATACTCATTCTCCATTAACAGTTTTCCAACCCAAATACAATACACCTTGTTTTCTACAAAAGTGTTTTTATATGCACCCTGTCAACTAGCCCCTTTCTCAAGGGAGATTAAAGCCCATCTACATTCCACACAGACAAGAACTGAGTACATTTAAAACAATAAAAATTCCCACTCTACACAACTTCTCTTAAATTTGCCCTATAAATTTGACATAAATGGCACTTTAGGCCTCAAATGCAGAAAGCAATCTGGAAAGCAGTTTATGGGGCCAACTGAACCTTACTGTTACCAAGCCAAGTTTTAAAGCTTTGCAAAAGCAGATGAGCTTAAGTGCACTGAAACCCTTCTAGGTAAAGTCCACGTTCAGCACGGCAAGCAAGGAGGGAAAGGCAGCTGAAACTTTTAGGGATTTTTTTTTTTTAAACACACCTTGGTGTATACTACCAAAAAATCTCCACTTACCCTGCTAATTTACTTTGAAATAAGTGTCTCAGAAGAACAATTAAAACCAAAAAATAAATTCTGTACAGACAATGGTGACTTGTATATTGTGAAAATAAATGCCCATAGCACATGCAGACAACAGACGATGGTACAGTTATCGATCTCTTTGTATTCAAAATAGAAGAGATTTCAAAAATTCTGGGCTTTGGCTTCTAAAAAGGGACAACTAATTTTGATGAAAGATGGAAGGGAGTCTACTGAGAACAGCATTATTCAAGATACAAGCAGAAATTTAGCTCATCCAACACTTCTCCAGTAAAAGTAATTCCAGAGGAGTAACAATAGTCTTAAAATTCATTTTAAACTGCTTGCGCTAGTTTAGGAGTTTTTCCAAGGCACCCACCAATGCAACACGTACATCCATTTCTGTATTGACTATTAACTTAGCTTACTCTGATAACAGATCACGATTCTCTCCATATGCAAAGGAGACGAGAAAATGAAACTAGGGTAAAAAAGAGAGACAGGAATATTTACGCAGGTGAGACTTTCCCAGGCCATTTATATACCTGCACAGGCAAAGATATAGATGAATCTTCCCATCTCTGGGGCAAGTTCTACTCCAAACATTATCTGTTTTCAGAAAAATTAAGATGCAGTGCTTAATTATATCCTGCTGCTTCATCATCCTACGCTTGCATGTAATGGCAGCACAGACTGAATGGAGCTGTTACCTTCATACTGCATGAGACCCACATCAACCAGCAGAATCTTTTGTGTGACAGACTAAACAATCCAAGGAGTGTTGAAGAACCATTTAAAACCGAGTTTCAACCCTCTTCAGACTGTATTTCCAGAACTCCAAGCAGCACATGCACACTTTGCTTCAAAGTACATACCAGGTACGTATTTGTATCATTTTACATTATTTGCAATTTGAAATTCTAAGGAAGAGTTGCTGGACTCCTGATTTGTAGTGGAACCAGCATCCTTTATAAAAGCAGGGAATTCTGGTTTGCTCGGCTTGGTTGTTCTATAAATTGTCTTTCCAGGCAGACAAATCCACACCCTGGATTCGTCTGCCTGCACTAGCAGTTTTTCTTCAGCCTACTAAAAACTTTATACTCAGGTGAGGAATTTTTTTTCTCCAAGACCTGTTATGGACCATACATTATGTAGTACGTATACTGTAAAGTTTCCTATACTGTAATACAGCTGAAAACCAATACAGAAACAGCAGTGCAGGGAACTGACTGTGAAGGGAACCTCTAAATCTAATCCTGCTGTCAGCTTGCTGCCTAATGCTCTCTGCAAGCGAACAGTTTTAAAGATAAACACATTCCTTACCTAGATTAAGAGTAGCTGCTATGCAAGTAAACAACACAAAGTTCTAAATTAGCTGTATTTCATTAGATTACTATAGAGAAAGAAATCTTATGTTCTTTACATACAGAGAATGTCTTTCAAAAAAAAAAAACAATGTTACATGAAAAAATACATTAATTTTGGAGTCAGCTATTCTGTATTAATCCAGATACAACCTGGTAAATCATTAGATATAGGATCCAAGTATCAGGCTTAATTTCATCCCTGTTAAAAAGAACAAAGAACATCTATAATTCAAGTTGCAATATTTAATTCATATTTTGCTTTCTTGTCTTCTAATAGCCTAGAAAAATGGTCATACTAGAAGGACCTCATCTTAACACCTGTTCAGAGGTCAGACTTCCACAGTAACATATATCAGGAATGTTGTGGGTTTTTTCTCTTTAAGAATTCACAACTCAAAAATAGATTAAGTATAATCCTAATGGAATGCAACAGCAATAGTTTGTAAGAAAACAGAAAGAGATTAAAAGTGACAAAAGGGACGTTGGATGTTCTTAAAGATTCTTAAAATACTGCTTGTCAACCTCAATATAAAAAGCAGAATTTGCATTTGTCTTTCTGTACAGGAATACCGTATTTCTGGTCATTGCTTGCTTGTTTCTGAAATACTTCATTTTATACAATGTAAAGCAAGGTAAATACTGGATTTAGAAAAAATAAAACAAAAAATGAAAATACCATAAAAATCAAACAAAAATTAGTCTGGATTACTAACAACTACTAGTTAGAGTATTTTATATACTAATTGTAAGCAACATTTTACTACAGTCATGCAGTAGGAAAAAAATCTTAATGGCAGAGTTTTGCATTACATCAGACAATTTCAGTGAAGACTAATCAATTAAATATTAAGGCTGAAAAAAATTATGCTGATTTAAGGATGCGTAATTACTGCCATGATTTTTAAAAGCTACCTTTTATTTAACAACCATTTTTAAAAATCCAATAAAACTTTAAATTTAGACTTTGCCAGAGTTAACTCCAAACGAAGGACTAAGCAGCATGTACTCCTTGCTGAAGGTGGCAAAGAAGCGTCCAGTTGAAGAGTATTCTCCAACAGATGAAGAGCTAGATGGAGGGAGCACAACACATGCATCCTATTTCCAATTCTCCTATGCAAATCACAGCTCAGCCGTAACACCCAGTTGCCCCACATGTGAAATAAAGAGAATATTTACTTTTCTCTGAGAAGCTTTTTATAGATAGACATGAGCACTACTCTATTCAAGTAATATATTGCCACTTTTGAATCTATCACACAGAAAACCAGGCAATGAACCACACTACATTTACAATTATCAACTATATTTCAGTAAGACTGTACGGTAATTAACATCACATCTGATATTTTTCAAGTTCACTAAGCCCTTCTACATACATGAGCTAATACACACAAACTTGTATTTCTTTCTTCTTGCTTCACTGGCTTTTATACCCACACACTGCACTGTTTTCCTATTTAAGCCGCAATCACATCCACAGGAGAAGGTTTCAATGAAACTGTAGCACAGAAATCACTAGGATGTGTGCTTGGGGGTCTCCTTGCACAAATCAGTTTACAAAATAAAAGATGCAGACTACTGTCTAGAGGGCTTGCTTTATAACATGTAACACAATGGATCCATGCTTGGAGGGATCTGGATGACACTTAAAACAGACCAAGCTGCTGGAATTAAGTACAACACAAACACAAGCTTAATACCAGTGTCTAATTCTATGGATGACATACAAGCTGGATATAAATTCAGTTTAATAATAATAATAAAACATTCATCTGTTTTATTTCTAACTTCAATATGCAGTCTAAAGTCAACGGAAAGGCCAAAGGTATATCAGTTTAATCCCATCTGCCTAAATCATAAAATGATTATTAATAATTCTAGTGATAAATGAGAAATGTAAGAAAAAAATTGTTTCCAAGCTGTTCAAATTATTAAGAAGTAAAAAGTTGAACTAGTGTCATTTCTCCCCCTCCATTTGTCAGGGTCTTTCACAAAGAAAACAAGAAAAGGATTGGGGTTTTTTTTTTTAAATGTAAAGTATTATAAAAGACAAATAAATAGAATGACAAGAGAACAGAGAGCTTGAAATTACTTACATTCATTTTTAAGACAAGCAGGTATCAGTTTAATATTATCTCTTCAAACAAATCCATTTAAACAGACATTATTACTGAACAAAATCAAGATAATTATCTCCAAAACCAGAAGCAATTACACAAGAATGAGAGGGACATAATCCATTTATGTATTATTTAGCTAAAGGAGGCCTTTCTCCAGAAGTCTCTCAGTATATACGTCAATATTTTGCCACAAAGGTTCAATCCGTGCCTGGACTCATCACGCCAGAATCTTACAGCCCGAGCTGCCTGTTACTGAACGTGTCCGCACGCTTTGTACTGTGCAGCCCCGGGTACTTCCGTCACGCCTCTAGGCGAGGTGCTGTTGACACAGCTGCACTACAAACCCAACACTCCTCTTCAGCCCGAAACAGGGAGACATTCCCCCATCTTCCGCGGCTGCACCGACTCTGCCATGCATAAGGAAGCCTCCTTCCCCGCCAGCCAGTAACGATACTGGGGGGCCAAGGCTCCCCCTCGCACATCTCCTGGATCATCCTCTCCCTCTCCAGCCTTCCTCCCCACAGGACAGCGTCCCGACCCCGAAGGGCCACCAGCTGCAGGCGCGGCCTGGTGTCACTGTCTCGTGCTTTCTGCCACCCCTGCTTCCCGCCCCGTCCCTCCTCCCTTACCGCTGCCTGTC
>NW_010286769.1:0-4666 GCF_000700745.2 Antrostomus carolinensis
CCCAAGGGCAGGACCCAGCACTTGGCCTTGAGCCTCATACAGTTGTTCACAGCTGACTGCAGAAGAGGAGCACCACCTCACTTTAATCCTTGTGAGGGTTCATTTGTGAAAACTAATTGAACAGGATTAAATTAAATGAAGTTGATACAGGGTGATAGTGTGTGGGATTCAACAAAACCACTGGTTTTCCCTTGCTTGTATAGGAAGGGAAAAAGCTAGACATGCCTTATGGAGAAGGCTCCCAGGAATAGCAGAGCATCTCCAGGGAGGAGAAACTTGGAGGAGGCAACAGAGAAGCAGGGAGAAGTTGGAGCAGGAACAAACTGGAGGCAAGAGAGAGGGTTAAAAACACAATAGCTGTGTGAGGAAAAGGACTGTGTGTTCATCAGAACCAGAAAACAGCCCAAACCTGTGGAAGTACCATTTATCAGTAATTCTTTAATATCTGGTCAAACTCAGAACTGATGCTGCTGCCTTTGGGGCAGGATGTGGACTAACTGCTCCTTTCCCATTTCTTTCCCTTCCTTCTTTCCCGTCAGCGTTCAGGACAAAAGCGGAGTGCTGGATCCTGCAGCCATCCCTCGCTTCATTCCAGAAATCACCATCGGAGGCAACGAGTACGATAAAATCTATTACGAATATCGATCGGTGAGTAATTCTGGAAGGGGAGCAGTGACATGACAGCCAAGCAGCCATCCCCACCAAGGTGTAAGCACCTTCATATCTGTCCTGTGCACAGCCTGGTTGTCAGTCTTACTCACGTGGATACATATTTCTTAGAGTAAGTTCTGGATTTTGCCCAGATCCTCACCTTTTTTTTTTTTTTTGAAGTCTGGCTTCCCCACAAGAGCAATAATGAAGCAAATGGTTTGTTTCATAAGCTGATTTATTTATTTTTTTTTGATCTTTAGATGTGGACTCAAGGATAAGTGGGTTTCATTTGTTTTTGTTTCTCCTGCCCTGATTAGTCTCTGACCTCTGAAATCTGAAAATAATCCTTTGAGTCAAACAAGAAGATTGGAAACCCATGGTGACTTCTCTAAAGAAACCCTCTTATAAAACACCGAGGGAGGGAGGGAGTGGTTTGGTGGTGGGGTTTTTTTTTCAGGAGTAGGCTGAGGAGGTACGAATGTTACATTGCTTCTCAAAACTGGTGTTGCTTTAAATAGTGTGTTTCTGTACGCGGGCGTACATCCAAAGCCTGTTGTGGCCCAGCGCTCTCTTACACCTCATGCAGGCTCCCACACAAGGTTTTAATTAGCTGCTTGCCTTTCTGGTTCTTGGAGACAACGGCTTCCAATTGATTTAGCACTTTGCCCTATCCCTTATTGTTATTTAGCTGGCATGGGGTCCTCTCGTATCACGCGGCGTTTTCCTTGGGTCCAGGTATTGTAAATTCTCATTAGGGAAATGGTGGAACTGCTGACAATTAATACTGATTGGACAAATTGAAGTTGCAGGTGATGGTATATTTTGAAGTTGAGTTGAAATCTCTGCCACTGTGGATTTTTTTTATTTCAAGCTATCACTGCAGATGAAGGAAGATTTAAATAAATTGCTGTAAACCGTAATTTGCGTAGTCAAAGCACTATCTTTTTTCTGTTTCTGTTAGTAGAGGGTCTTTTATTGAAATTAAAATGTAAGATACAGGTTTGTGGACTTGTTTGGAAACTCTGGACTACCAATGTTATCTTCTGCAGTAGTGAGTTCAGAATTCCCTGTGAATATTCAACGTAATTAGTTCCTCCTCAGCTAACTACACAGTGGAGAAGCTCCTGGGTTCACTCTGTTCTGCCTCATTGGAGATCTAGCTTATAAAAAGGGCTAAAGCTAAAGGTTAAAGCAGCCGAAAGCATCTCAGTACTCCTTGAGGGTGTCTAATGGGTTTGAAAACTCCCTGGTCCATCTGAGAAAATGCTATCAGAATTTCCTGCTTCTTGCTATCTCGTTTTTAAGCCCCAAACTTCCAGCTCAGACTAAAGCTTGTTGGAGTCCGTCATTCCGAGAGGCGTCTCCGCGCGTGCGGCACACATTTCAGAAGGATCTGCTGCATGACTTGTCGCCAGCACTCAACATCCATCTGTACCAACGGTGCCTTTCTTCCTGAAGATAATAAGGGTTTTTTTTTGGGGGGGCTGAAATGTCACTTTGCAGTAGAGCTGGGAATTATTGAGGCTGCCTGACACACAGCTAGACGTGACCTCGGTGTTGCGTGTTGAGAACTAGGGGTAATACTTCTGAAAGCCTTTTTTTTCTCCCCTCTTAACTGTACAACAAGCACGTTCCTCTTTGTGCTGGCAAGAAACTGAGAACGCCCTGGCTCATCAAATAGCTGGCTTCCAGGAAAAAAAAAATAGTGACTTGCCTTGCAGATGTAGCAAAGGGATGCTTAGGAGTGGGAATCTGACTACCTGGGCTGGAAAGCTGGGCTCTTGGATTGCTCTTCTCGATGCCAGTTAGTTGACAGCAGAAGCTGAGCACTGTCAGTGCAAAAAAAAAAAAAAAAGAAAATAACATTGCCAAATTATAATCTCCCTTCTGCAGGCAATGCTTTTGGGCCCTGGTTCAGGGAAGTACTGTGGAAAGTGATAATGTCCTCTGGAATAAGGAAGAGTTGTACATTTCATGAAGCATTCTGTTAATTTCAAGCAGTGCTAGCTACTCTTTTTTTTTTCCTCTTCTGAACGCTTAAATGCTTATCATCATTCAGGGATGGGGAGGGTCTATAGGGATGGTGCACAATGCAAAGGATGCTGAGTTCTCCCACTTCCCATAAGCTACTGGAAAGGGAAGCATAAAGCCAACCCCACCTGCTGTTTTATCTTCTAATAATTCAATTCTTTGTGTTGAAATTTTGAAGATCTGTGGGGTGGGTTTTTTTCCCCCCTCCAATTTTGATTAGCAAATGAAGGTGTGAGTTTCTTTGTAAGGCTTGTATGTTTGGAGGTGATACAGCATGAGACCAGGTAGTGCAGGCAGAAAAAAAGCAGGTGGACTCTTTAGACTGGTCCAAAAGCAGGTGGGCTCTTTAGACTGGTCCAAAAGCAGGTGGGCTCTTTAGACTGGTCCAAAAGCAGGTGGGCTCTTTAGACTGGTCCAAAAGCAGGTGGGCTCTTTAGACTGGTCCAAAAGCAGGTGGGCTCTTTAGACTGGTCCAAAAGCAGGTGGGCTCTTTAGACTGGTCCAAAAGCAGGTGGGCTCTTTAGACTGGTCCAAAAGCAGGTGGGCTCTTTAGACTGGTCCAAAAGCAGGTGGGCTCTTTAGACTGGTCCAAAAGCAGGTGGGCTCTTTAGACTGGTCCAAAAGCAGGTGGGCTCTTTAGACTGGTCCAAAAGCAGGTGGGCTCTTTAGACTGGTCCAAAAGCAGGTGGGCTCTTTAGACTGGTCCAAAAGCAGGTGGGCTCTTTAGACTGGTCCAAAAGCAGGTGGGCTCTTTAGACTGGTCCAAAAGCAGGTGGGCTCTTTAGACTGGTCCAAAAGCAGGTGGGCTCTTTAGACTGGTCCAAAAGCAGGTGGGCTCTTTAGACTGGTCCAAAAGCAGGTGGGCTCTTTAGACCGGTCCAAAAGCAGGTGGACTTTTAGACACACAAGTCTTGGCTACGAGGTGGCTTCATCTAACAAGACAGAATCATAAACCCTTCCCTTGCCCGTGTCTGTGCAAGGCAGGGAGGTTACAGCTGGGCTGCAACTCTTGCATTTGAAGACAGATAGAGATTTTTAGGCTCACATGACTTGTAAGTAAAGACTTAATTATGAGATAATTACAGAACTTCAACTTTTCCTTGTGGGAAGTGCATGCTTTTAAAGTTAGTGTAATGATGTTTACCACATAAATACAATAATTTGCGTAGGGGATTTTTTTTCCTCGGCAGTCCTTTGACTGCACATAAATCCTTGATCGTACCAATAGGCAGCGAACCGCTGTGCTTTTCAGAGCTGCGTGCACACAATTCGTGCTGCCCTAATAATGGTGGTTTTTAGGGATTTGCAAATTCCAGGCAGAAGCTGGTTTGGTTTCTTTGTTGTTCAAAATATTCATTAGAAGCAACCAAGAAGGAGGAGGAGAAGGAAACGCTCTTCAGAGTCCAAGATTTGAGTGCATGTGCCTTAGCACAAGGTAATGAGGTAGCCACATACAGCTCTGAATGCTAGAAACTCGCTTTTTTATGTATATCCTCTAAATTTTTTTTTTTTCTGTAAGTGTTCTTTTCACATGTGAGGAGGTGGCTTTCTACAGAGCTTTCTCTTTAACCATAAAGTCATCTGCCAGGGTTCAACCGTTCTGTTCAGGTATTCATAAACTTCTAAAGATGCTTTTCTGGCAAGGGAAAAGTCACCTTTTAGTCAGGTTCTGTAGATCAGAGATAAGCATGTTCACTCTTAAGTGAAGCAACATGATTTTAGGAACTGTCAGACTAGTAAAGACTTGACTATTTTATTTCCCTTTTTCTCTTTAACAACTACTGTATCTCTCTGCTTTCTTCCAACCGTGCACAATCCCCACGGATAATGCTCCAAACTCCATGTGCACCCTGCGAAGCTGGAGCACTTAGACAGATGTGTTTGCAGAGAAGATGAAAACAAATGGTTCTGTTTAATGGAATCAGTGTACTTAAATAATGTACTTAAGTACTTCACACTCCTGAACGCTGTTGGCAAGTCCTGC
>NW_010286769.1:4694-5922 GCF_000700745.2 Antrostomus carolinensis
TTTCCCTGCGTGCTCTTTTCTGTGTACATAAAAGTGCAGCTGTCTGGGATTCATATTCAAGTCATCACCTATGTCTTTACCTCTGAAAACAAAGCTGGAGAACTTTGAAATAGTCTTTGCCACCTCCCCCTTCAATGCAGATCATGAGGACATGATCAGTATTATAATTATACACACTTTCTGCTTAAAAATAAATAAATAAATAAAAAATAGTGGGCTTGCTTATCACGAAGTGTACCAGACCTGGAGGCCAGTGCTTGCTGGTGTTCACTTGGACACTGGAGTGGAGAATTCCTTCACTAGAGCAGGTGAAAGCAAAATGTTTAAACCTGATTTCCTTTCTCATGGCATCAGCCCTAGCAGAAAGCCTTTGTGCTAGCCCACTCATCCCAACCCTGGTTTGTGTAACCCAGCTCCTCTGCTTGTCCAGTGGCTTCCCCAATGTCTTTAAATACAAGTCTAGGAAATGATGAAGGAGAAAAGGGCTAATTTCACTCATATGCTAAAAACTCTGGCTTGTACCTCATGCTCTAGGATGTGTTCAGGGTTTTTTTTTTCCCATCCCTTCTCCAGGCAGAGGGTAAGATTGTGCAGTGGGAGGAATATCCCATTCTCTTCATCCTTTGCTGGCATTCTTTAAGTATATGTGCTGGTGTGTATATTAAAAAACAAACAAACAACCAAAACCCCAAATGCTTGGGCTTACAGATTCTTCTTCAGATGAGACAGACCTAAGTACCTAGAAGTTCCTTTTGTACTGCAGCAAATCCCATATCAAAGTGGTGTATCTTTTGGTAGCCTGACTTACACAATTAGAAAAAAGGAAGTCGGGGATGTGTACCTTACCCTTGAAGCAGACAATGTGCGATGAATCCTTTGAAGGATTTATTCCACTCTCTTGAACTATCTTCAAAGACACTTCCCATCCCAATATGACTTCCAGCTCCAGTGGGTGCGTGCACCAGTGTGTAAAGCTTTCTGAGATCAGTTTTAGTTGTTGTCTCTCAATCTGAAGTGTCCTTTTGCTCTTGCATTGAAATCATGTGCCACACGCTTCTCTTCCTTTGCCCTCTTACTCCTTTTCCCCACCGTGCACCGGCTGTTTGCTGATCCTGGCCCACTTCAGCCTCCATCCCTTGGCTCCTTTCCTTGATGGCTCTCATTGTCCTCCTTTGAACCATTTAATTACATCTAGTTGCAATCACCAGCTGTATGAATCTGAACAAGG
>NW_010286770.1:0-3200 GCF_000700745.2 Antrostomus carolinensis
CTTCCAATCCCCAACATTCTGTGATTCCTCCTGCTCCACCTCTGGGGCGGTGGGTAGCGGGTGTCTGTCCCGGTTCTTCCCGGGGTGGCTCCGGAGGACACAGGGAGGGCCTGGCCCAGGCTCCTGCGGCTCCTGGTGCAGCTCCACTGGAGCGGCTCCTGGGGTTAGTGCTGGGGAGCACGGGCTCCAGAACAGAGGCAGGGAAAGCAAATAGAAATGGTTACATTAAATAAACATAGAAGTAAATTAAAATAAAATATTAAAAATACAATTAAATTTTAAAATTTTTAACATAGAAACAAAATAAAAATTAAAATTAATAAAACCAGGAATAAAATTAAATAAAATCATAACATAAAATAAAAATAACACTTTTAAAACAAATAACAATAACCTTTCAAAAATAAAACATAAAATAAATAAAATAAATTTAATCATTTAATTAAGGAAAATAAAAGAGCAACTCTTTCGCTCAAGAGCAAAAGAGTTCTTTCAACAAAAAGAACTGAAAAGGAAAAATGAAAAAGAAATGAAGAGAAATGAAGATAAATGAAATGAAGAGAAATGAAGAAAAAATGAAGAAGAAAGAAGAAAGATGAAAGAAAGAAGAAAAAATTAAATGAAGAAAAATGCAAAAAGAAATGAAGAAAAGAAAAAATGAAGAAAAAATTAAATGAAGAAAAAGGAAAAAATGAAATGAAGAAAAAAAGAAATGAAGAAAAATGAAGGAAAAAAAGAAATGAAGAAAAATGAAGAAAAAAGAAATGGAGAAAGAAGAAGAAAAGAGAAATTAAGAAGAAAAGAAGAAATGAAGAACTGAAGAAGAAATTAGAAGAGAGCAAAAAGAGTAAGTCAAAGGAAAAAATAAAAGGTAAATAAATAAATAATGAAAATTTTTCATTATTAAAATTAAAGGAAAGAAAAAATAAAAGAAACCCATGAGCCAAGAAAAAAATAAATTAAAAAAAAACTAGAAGAAGAACAAAGAAGTACAATAGAAAAGAAAAATAAATGAAGAAAAGGAGAAAAAGGAGAGAAATGAAAGAGAAAATAAAAAAGAAAGAAAAAAGAAACTAGGTAAAATAAATAAAAATAAAAAAGAAAGAAAATTTAAGAAAGCTAAAGGAAGAAGAAAAAAGAAATTAAAGAAAAATTAAAGAATTGTAGAGGTAAAAAAATGAAAAAGGAAAAAATAGAATAAAGGAAAACGAAAAAGAAATTAAGGAAAGGACAAAAAAGGAAAAAATAAACATTAAAAAAGAAAAATAAGGAAACAGGAAAATACAGAAAAGAAAAAAAAAGAAAAAAATGTAAAAATGAAAAAAGGAAAGGAAAAGAAGAAATAAAAAAAGACAAAAGAAGAAAAAAGAAAAAAGGAACAAAAAATGAAAATAAATGAGCAAAAGCAAAAAAAAAATTTTGCAAAAGGAAAGAAGAATAAATAAGTAAAAAGAAAGGAAATTAAAAATAAAGGAAAAGGAAATAAAGAAATGAAAAGGAAAATAAATGAAGATAAATAAGGAAAAATGAAAAAATGAGTAAGAAAAATGAGATGAGAAAGAAAAAGAGAAAGATGAAGAGAAAAAGGAAAGAAAAAGGAGAAAAATAGAGAAAAGGAAAAACTGGAAAGAAAAGGAAAGAAAAAAGAAGAAAAGGAAAATATTGAAAAAATAAATAAAAAGAAAAAAGAAGGAACAAAAAGAAAGAGCGAAAAGGAAAAATCAATTAAAATAGATAAGGAAAAAGAATTCCATAACAATAAATAACAAAAGGAAAATAAAAACAAATTAAGGGGAAAAAAAAAAGGAAAGATAAATAAAGAATGAAAAAGGAAAAGGAAAATTAAAGAGAAAAAAGAAAGAAGAAAATAAAAGATATATATAAGAAATGAGAAAAAGGAAAGTAAAAGAAATAAGAAAAATGAAGAAAAAGGTAAGAGAAAAAAGAAAAATAAATAAATTAAAAGAATGTAAGTATAAGGAAAGAAAAAATTTTAAAAGAAAACAATATTGAATACAGGAAAAGAAAAATAAAATAAAAGATCATTAAAAATAAAGGCAAGAAAAGAAAAAATAATTGAAATTTCTTATGAAGAAGAAAGAAGAGAAGAGAAGAGAAAAAAAGAAAGGAAACAGAAATGAAGGAAAGGACAGGAAAAAAAGAAAATAAAGAACAAAGAAAAACAAGGAAATTGAAAGAAAATACAGAAAAGTAAAAAGATAAAGAAGAAAAAAGAAATAAAGAAAAAGACAGAATGAAATGAAAGAAAAATTAAAAGGGAAATGAAGAATAAATTAAGATAGAAAATTAAAAAGAAAAATAAAGGTAAAATAAAGAATGGAAACAAAATTAAAAAATTAGAAAGTAAGGAAAAACAAAGAAAAAGATCAATAAAGAAAAAAGGAAAAGAAATTAAAACTACATGAAGAAAAAATAAAAATAAGTTAAAAGAAAAATTAGATATAAATAAGAAAATTAAATTAAGAAAAAGAGAATAAAAAAGAGAAAAGAAGAAAAGGAAAAGAAGAATAAATGAAGAAAAACAAAATAAAGGAAAACAGTAATGAAGAAAAAGAAAAATGTATTAAAAAACCCAATAAGGACAATCATTACGGATAAATAAATAAATATTAAAAGAAAAGATAAATAAATGAAAATTAAAAATAAATCAGCCACAAATAAAAGAAAAATAAAAGAAAAAGAAGGAAATAAAAATGAATTAAGAAAAATAAGAAAAAATAAATATGGAAAAGCAAAGATACATAAAAGGAAAGGAAGAGAAGAGAGAAGAGAAAAGAAAGAAGAGAGAGAAGAAGAGGAGAGAAGAAGAGAAGGAGAGAAGGAGAGAGAGAAGAAAAAAATAGCTGAAAGAAAAGGAAGATGAACTGAAGCCCAATAAAGCCGTGCCGAGCCCAGTCCGTTTGCCGTTGTCTCCTTGGCGTCCCGTGTCCTTCCCACCGCGGCCAGGGCCAGCGCCCAGGCTGGGACCTGACTGTCCACTCAATGTCTTCTGCTCCAGGCGGGGACCTTACTGTCCACTCAATGTCTTCTGCTAGGGCAGGGCTGGGGAGAAACCTCCTCAGGGCTCGCCTCAGCGCGTCACTCTCCACAGCTCCCTGGCAGGAGGGTGCACAGAGGTGGGGGTCGGTCTGTTCAACCAAGGAATGAGCGACAGGACAAGAGGAAATGGGCTCCAGTTG
>NW_010286770.1:3444-21724 GCF_000700745.2 Antrostomus carolinensis
AACATGTACTTTGGATTTATTTTTGAAACTACAAGTGAACGGCTTCAGTGAATCACTACTGACAACACCACAAATGACTTCTGTGCAAAACTTTTATTGTTATTTTATTATCTTATAAAAATGGCATTTCTTCTTTACTGAGCTTATACTAATTTACTTCAAACAGATCCAAGACTTCCCTCATGATTTGCTTTGGCTGGCAGATGGATTATTCTACTTTATAAAGGCAGTAATCAAAAACTATGTTGAATGTACTAAATAGAGAAGAAAAATACTAAATTAACCCTTAAAATGTGCTGTATTTTAGAAAAGTTAATCACAGAGGAAATAGAATCTGGGGTTTAAGACTGAAGACTTTAGAACCGTTAGATAACCCCCTCATAGCTAGTTTGTAAGCTCAGGCTTATTAAGAACCAAGCAAGTATTTCTGCTTTTTAAACTTCCAGCCAGTTTGTTTGTTATTGCTCAGTTATGCTTCGAAGGGAACTGTCCTGCAATAAATACAGTAAAATGAAAAATTCTATGAGAAGTTGGAGCTATAGAAAGTTATTTGATCAATTCAGGAAACTCCGGCCCCAGGCATTCTGCTAAGAGCTTCCCATAGTTTCAGCAACTTTATCTTAAACTTAGAGGGAAAGTATGTATTGCTTTTTTTGTTGGTTTTATCACATTTTATTTTACTTATATAGTAACGACAAGCATTGCATCTTAATTTCAAACGCAATTTTAGATTTAGGTTTTATTATGTTTTTGTGTTGTTGTTGTGTTTTTGTTGGGTTTTGGGGGGTTTCTTGGGTTTTGGGTTTTTTTTTAACTAAAGCTTGATTTAACTCCTTCAACTATTTTTTGTCTACCATCCCTGAAATACATACATTGAGCTGGCTTGGGAAAACGACATCTCACATGGTGTTCCCCAATGCTGGAAAAGCATCCTTCAGCCTTCCCAATGGAAGGGTTTCCTAGTTTCTGGCCTACAGGAAAGCTGGGGAGGGACTTTGGACAAGGGCAGGGAGTGACAGAACAAGGGGTGATGACTTGAAACTGGAAGAGGGGAGACGGAGATGAGATGTGAGGAAGAAATTCTTTGGTGTGAGGGTGGTGAGACACTGGCCCAGGTTGCCCAGAGAAGCTGTGGCTGCTCCTCCCTGCAAGTGTTGAAGGCCAGGTTGGATGAGGCTTTGAGCAACCTGGTCTAGTGGAAGGTGTCCCTGCTGATGGCAGGCTGAGCTTTAAGGTCCCTCCCAACCCAAACCAGTCTGGGATTCTAGGATTAAATAAGAATATTTTCTCACAGAGACACTGACTCTACCCTGGCCTGTGAAATGTGCGCTCTGCCTGACTTGGAGTGATCTGAACAAAAAAAATAAGCCAGGTAAAGTGTTTGGGGTTTATAGATCTCGATCACTATTCAAGGTCACTGCTTGTGTCTGCAAAAACAGGTAATAAATTCTGCTTTCTCCCAGTCCGGATAAAAATCAATTCTGGCGCCACAAAATGGAATTACCCTCCTGCCAGCTCTGCCCCAGACGTGCTCAGGTTGGCCCTCGTTCGCCGGGCATTTATTCTGTGACAGCCAGAGGAACGATGTGGTTCTATTTCTGCATCCACACAATTCCACTGAACACCTCCCTTAAATGGCTCCTGCTCCCTCATTCTCCTGGGAGCAATTTTGTTGCATCTTCAATCTCCAGGTGTCCTTCCAGCTTTGCTTTTCCCTTTTGCTGTGATGGGTTAGCGGTATGGCTTCTCTGAGAGGGGCTTCAGTGGAATTCAGATAGACCAGTACCAACTCAAGAGGCTCGCCACTGTTCTGTGCTTTGAAGAATGGTGGAGAAGAGAAGGCTTTGGGGAGATCTTCTAGTGGCCTTCCAGTACCTGATGGGGCTCCAGGAAGGCTGGCTGCTCCTCCCTGGAATTGTTCAAGGCCAGGTTGGATGAGGCTTTGAGCAACCTGGTCTAGTGGAAGGTGTCCCTGCTGATGGCAGGGGGGGTGGGACTGGCTGAGCTTTAAGGTCCCTTCCCACCCAGACCAGTCTATGATTCCATGTTGATGTGACTGCCCTTTGTACTTTTTCTACATGGATAGGAATTACATGAGGCTTAAGGTATGAAGACTGGGAGATTGAATGAACTGAACAGTCAAAAAGAAAATAGCTGCAAGACACCATTGAAAACAAACCTGTTCCCTGCCGTGAATGCCCAAAAGCAGACAGGCAGATTAAACTGTGATTATTTAATGCATTAACAATCAGCAGGATCTGTCCACGGGATAGTAGGAGTTGTTGACATATCTTAGCTTGTGTCCTGGATTTCCAAAGATCTGAGCTGCACTGACAGGAAGACATTACACTGCCAGTGATAACTACCTGACTATGTTTTACTGCAGTTTTCTGCCCAATAAACAAGTCTGAATGTACTCAGTGACCAGAGCATTGCAAGTGGCATCTTCTCATAAGCTGTTGCAAAATGAATAGCAATCCACAAAAAAAAATCCTTTCACCCGAGATGCAGAGGATACATCAAACAAAACCAGCTCCTCAGAGAAGATGAGCTACCAGTCAAGGAAAGCAGGCTTGCCTGCAAGAGAAACGACCTCACCAGCCTTTTTCGTCCTTTGTTTTCTTTTGTTTTAAAAATCCTCCCAGCACTGGCTCTTTCTCAGCACAAGAGAAGGTGCCTCTGCGTGGAGAAAACCTGTCAACACAGAGCTGCCAAATTATGGTGGCACATTTTACCTACAGGTGTTTTACACGTAAGAAATCCAGGCATTGCCTACAGAGAGATGCACTTGGTGGGGTTTGGGTTCTTGCAACTCTTTCCAACAGAAAATTGGAGCAACTCTGGGCCTTTAATTAAAAAAAAAACTAAAGCAAAACAAAAAAAAAAAAAAAGGAAGAAAGGTTATCTATATTTTCTGAGCTATTTTCTAACAAAAATATTTAATGCCCATTACTGGATTTTTTCTCTTTCTTTCTTTCTTCCTTGGTGTGGGAGAAGTGCCAACTGAGAGTGACAGCTTGGCCTCCTCCCTCCACACTACACTCCATCCCATGCCCACTCCACTCCAAACCATGGGCACTTAGTGGTCCTGCCTGAAGTAACATCCATCAAACTGCACCCTAAAACACTACAGCTAAGCTCTGTCACATGGATTTCCAAGAGCATAGTACCTGTGAGGGGATTCGCAAACAACAAAAGTAAGGAAAGCTTTTTGCTTTACCCTTCTCCTTCCCTTCAAAGTCCATGATGTTAGAAGATACCAAAGAAAAAAAAAAAAAGGCTTTTCTTCTGAAGCATTGGAAGAAACCACGCTGCCTGCCATGGTTTTTCAAACTGGAAGGACTGCAGAGAGATCAAATACATACAAGCACTTCAGAGACCAAACTACCTCAGGGCTGTCAGCAGATGCAGCCCACCTAATGCTATGGACCAGGGAAAAAAGGTAGGGACATCCACAGAGACCCCCCCATCTCCTGCGACAAGTTCACTGGAGCAGAATAGAAAAAAAACCAAAACAAAAATCTAAAACAACAAGCACTGCTTGAGCTGCACAAAACCTCATTATTTTCCAGTGAAAAGCACCTCTGTGCAAAGAGCTTCTCTGATGAGAGAAATCAAGGACGTTCCAAAATGATTCATGAGCGCGTAACCTGGCTACAGCTGACAGTAAGACGACTGTGCCCTGACAGGCTGGGATGGCAGGCTGAAAAGATGAGCTGCTAATGAAATCAAGCTCAAAAGCCAAAGTAGAGAAAGCTCTAATGGCTGATAATTTAACACAGAAGAATTTCAGATGTGACAGCACATGGGAGCGCTCCGGTGTTGAGTCGTGACCCGCACAGTCACGTAATAAGACAGGTATCTGCAATAAAGCAGATATGAGCAACAGTCTCACGGGCACACAGAGGTGAAGGTACCACAGCAGGACGAGGTATTACAAGGGAAGCAAATGTGTGAACACAGCAGGTTTGTAGCAGAGGTGGATTGCACTGTGCAAAGCCAAAAAGCAGCCCAGCGAGAGGCAAGACATACCTGAAAAATTACATACCAACCCGCTCTGCCCGAGTTCACTGCGGCTAGACGAGCAGATGAGATCAGGATGCACAGGGTAGAAACAGTGACATGGATGGTTTGGGGTCTGGTTGGCTTTCATCACAGGGCAAAATAAGATAAAGATAGTGATAGGGCATTTATAAATCCCTATCTTAAAATATCTTAAAGAAATTTCTGTAACATTCAATATCTGGTCACAAATAAGACTTCAGCGTAGTAAAAGAAAAAGTCTAAACACTGTCTATGTGAACAAGAGTAGGAATCTAAACAGTCCTCATATGCAAAAAGGCTCTATTAAAATGCAGGTACAGGCAATCATAGGAAAACATCAGCGTCCAGGCCTTTTCTATAATAAATGTGTTTTGCATCAGTACTAGAAAGAAACATTTTAAGACTGTTGAACTCAATAACAAATCCACTGGCAGTGGAATTCATAACACGAAATCTCACATTGGAGGAAACTGAGGAAAGGTGTCCTGATTCATTTAAAATATTACAGAGCCACGTTATCTACAAGCACTGATAACAATAAGGACAAGAATAAAGGAGAGATGTCAACCTGCAAGGAAATTGTGTGTTTTCAAAAAGGCAGAGGAGCCATTGATATAGGTGAGAGAGAGAAAGAGACGCAGATATAAACAGCTCCTTAAGAAACATGTAGAACAAGGATACTGCTGCCAACCCAGCCAGGACACATCAGCTATAAATCTCTGCAGCAAATACCTCAAATTAAAAACCTCAAATACCAGAAAAACCAAACACTGCCAGTGTGCTGCTTCCCACATGGTGGGAAGAAGCTGTCTGAATTAGATCTGTATTTGAATTAGATCTATATTTGAATTACATAAGAGAAAGTCATAGCTAATAGCTCACCTATTCCTTCTTACTAACACAAAGCTATCCTCACCCTATTTACTTGTTTCTGGACTGTTTTAGAAATCCCAAGTGACAGCTTATTCACAAAAGGACATTATTCCTGACATTATTATTATTATTATTATTATTCCTCTGTTGAGCTTCTTTCTTGATTTTCTGCTAATATTTAACCTAGCAGTTTAACATTACTTTTAGTCTGTCACTCGAATTAACACCCAAGCACAATGAACATGAATAATTAGAATGAACTAGTTATTCACTACATTGACCTAATCTGGCTGTTTTGGAGACAAGTTACTGGGTTCTTTGTAAATTAAGCTTTATCAGGGCAAAGAGGTGAGGCAGGATGGCAGGGTACAGTGAGGCAGACTGGAACGTTATCAGTTGGGTTGTGACATCAACAGCAGCAGCAAAATCAGCGTCAGCTCACACTAAACACGATCTAGGATGGCCTGAGTATGAAGTTTTAGAGAAGTTTTTTGAAGCAGTAACCTAGACTAAGTGATTCTATGATAATCATTCTATGAATCTCTGATTTAGTGATGTCCAGTTTCTCTGCTCTTTGGAAGTTTTCCATTCCCCTGATCTCCAGCCCTCTGAAAAGGCCTTCGGATCAAACCACCTCTCTTTCAGGTTTCAGCCATCGTGTTGCAGTTAATTTCTCTGTCCCTCTCATCTGCCAGAGACAAGCTTCAGCCTGTGTCAGCAAACTGAGCCTCCCTCCTTCATGTAGGGGCACTTTGTCTTACAGCACTTCCCATAACAACTCCATAGCACCAGGCAGATTAATAAAGTGTATTGCAATGGACTTCCTACAGCGTCCCACAGGAGCAGGCTGGTTTCTAGCAGAAAGATTTAAAAAGCAGCTATCTCCAAAGAATGCGATATCCCAACCTGCCCCATCACACCTCACACTTACCTTTTCCTACCTCTGCATCTCTAAAACTGGCTGGGTTCAGGCCATGCCAAATATTATCTGAAAAATTCTTCTGATAGTACTCCTGCTATGAAAAAACAGTTGATTAAAACCACAAGAAAACCCATTTCAATCCTAATTTCAGATTCTATGTAGCAGATTCAAAAAGGTTGCTCAAATACACCAGTTGTTGAATAGGAAACTGGAAGTGTACAGCTGAGATTTACACTGGCCAGCCCTCCTGGGCAGGAGTAAGATGGGACCAGAAGGGCAGGAATTTTGTGGGAGGGCTCAGAAGTTGAGATAAGGTCACAAAGCCCACCACACTTGTATTCAAAACTTTGAAACAGGAGAGGGAGACAGCCAAGGGCTTTAGGATGACAGCCTGCAGTCACAGGCAGGATTTCACAGGGCGCGAGGAGTGAAAGGGCGGGAAGAACAGGTCAGGACAGCACTACTTCCAGCACAGGCATCTGCTCATGAAGGAAAATGGGAACTAAAAGGAACGATTAAGAACTCCAATATTTTATTGGCAAGTTTGACAACCAGTTAAACAATACATACATTTTATGTTTGACATCCCGTAGCTGTCGTATACAAACCATCGTGGTACCTCAGCAATCGCGCAGGGCTGAAGGAAAAGCCCTTTGAATGCCACAGGCTCCCAGGAGCAGGGCAGACAGCAGCAGGCAAGCAGGTTAACTGGGAGAAATGGGGAGGAATGAGGAGAGCACAGGATTATCCAGCTCTAGGCACCTGCTTTCACTAGCTCAAATCAACCAGCTCATTTCCCCGGGAGCTCTCTACAGAAACAGGCTTCTCCAGAGGGTGATCCATTGCACAACGTTAGGCTGCTGCTCTACAGAGCTCCTGTCAATTTATTCCCTATTTTTTAGGGGAATATTGCTCTCACCAGCAACTGCAGAGCGCACCCAGGGAGAGGTGGTGGCTAATTCTGATGGCTAGAGATGGGGAGTGTGAACCTCCCTTCCTTTTGCTCTCCCTCCCCAGCCACCCGTTGTGAGTTAACATGTAAACAAGTGGTATCCACCCCATATTCACACCTGAGGAGTCTGTCAAGTAACAGGACCCCTTGTGTACTGCCGTACATGGCAGATGGGTGTACACAGCAGATTTTAATTCCATTCTCATCCCAGATGGGCTTTTTGCATTTTGCCACAAACCCACTTTTCCCCCTCATACAGCATCAGACCTGCCCAGGCGATGTCCATCACCTTGGTGAAGAAGTCCCTGCGAACGCTCAGCAAGATGCCCCTTTGGATGCACACACAAACCTGCTGGCAATCCACCTGGGTTTCAATCCCTGGAAGTCAACAGGAGGTTTTTTGCTGATTTTAACAGAGTAGATTTTTTTAAACTTTTGCGTGCAGAATTCATTCACATATCAAGCTCCAGTTGCTCCTAAAATCTGACTGATTTGGGAAAAAATACACAGTCTTTCCTTCCCTATTTCAAACTTAACTGTATCAAACTTCTGCATGAACACGAATTACTTCAAGGAAGACTTTCTTCCGTCACTACTGGCTGGCTGGAATTACATACACATCCACAACATTCACGCTCCCTTATTAAAAAATTCCTCCAGTGATAACGTAGAAGAGAAACGATGGTTCTGTGTTTAAAAGAGCAGCTGTGCAGACTGAAGTTTGCTGCTCTGTTAACATAGCACCGACAGATGCTGTAATTACCAAGTAAAAGGCAAACAGCGGAATTGTTCAGAGTTTTGTGCGCTGTTGAGGCTTTTCCTAAAACTCCAATGTTTCTTTAGGGAAGTGGTAATGTCTTCACACGTGGCCCTGGGACTACTGTAAAATGCTAAAGACCCATCCCCACAGGTGTCATACGCCGTAACTGCGTGGCTATATTTGCAAATTGCTCCATTTTCTACAGTTCTAGTCTAATTTTATCACTATTTCTAATGAATTTCACTGTTTCCAGGAACACATTAGGGTTGTTTTTTTTTTTAATTCCCCTTAAAGTCAGGAGGTATATTATTTTTAGCACTGATCCATTCACATGTTGAATTAGATACAGAACACAAGTAAAGGGCAATAACACGCTGCTTCCAGTACAGAAAAAAAGAAAAATATTTAGATTCACTAGAAAGCAGGTGGGTGAAGTGTTAGTTTAACGTACTGTTCTAATCTCTGCTCAATAAAAAAGATATCTATGTTGGCATAAGGCACCAGAGAAATTAAATGAATGAACTCAACATGGCACCTACCAAGAGACAAGGTATTTCTTCTATTCTTCTTTGATACCAACATTGATTCTGTTTGAAGGCAGATGATTTCCAATGTGAAAAGAACAACAACCACCACCCTAAAAACCAACAACAAACAGGCACAGCTACTAATTAGAGCAAACACACAAAACAATTCAAGGCATCTGGAAGAAAAGGTCAGGACTGCGGTGGCACAAGTTCTGCAGATCAAGTACAGAGGTGGAAAACTCACCTAGAACTTCATTCTCATAGTTCTTTCTAGATAACCCTACATGAATACTATTGAATGAGGCACATCTCGCTTTCAGAGGGGGAAGGAAAAAAAGAAAACAACAACAAACAAACCCTCAGGAAGGAAAATCACGCCTGGTATTTGCAGTCAGTCCTCCAGGATCTGCTCTCAAGGACATTTCCAACTGAATCGAGTGGAAGCAGCCACAGGAAAGCTTGTTGCTGCTAGGTTCCTATCTGCCTTGAAGGGCGGCAATACATCGGAGCAGGGTAACGCTGCTTTGTTCTGGCACACACCGGAAGGCACCGGGCTCTCCAGCCCACCCTGAGAGTCCAGGAGTCACAATTAGTCAAGAAGAAGGTAATGAAACAGAAATAGCAACTGCTTGATGGCAGCAGTGAGCTCTAGCCCTACAGCTTTCCCGTCTGCCACGCTCCTCCTTCCCTACGAGCAGTGTCAGGAACAGATTTGCTCTGGCTGTTCACAGTGTTGTTGGATCACATCGGCAAGGTCAAGACACCGCAAAATTCGCCATTTCTCAGCTGCCAGCTCCTCCTTGGATACCTGGCCCAGCAGTTTTTTGGCAAAGAGGTTCTGATCCTGCATGAAAAGGCCCACAGCAGACCTCGGGGCTTGAGGGAAGTTCTCCAGGCAACCACTTGTGAAACAGAAGTTGATTTTCTTTTCACGTCTCATCCCTGGTCCCCTTTCTTCAATCCAAGTCAGAGGTCTAGTGTGGAGGAGCAGAGAAAAAGAAGAGTATTTATGGAGAAATGGAATCAACAGTTACAGTTTATGCTGTTTTCTCAGCATTTACAGAAAATGGGGTTGAACTAGCTGACCTCTAAAGGTCCCTTCCAACCCAAGCCATTTTATGATTCTATGAAAATGCCACAATAAATGCACCATTTTTAAATTTCAGTCATTGCATATTCAGGTAACGTGTTCTGACCAACATGTCTTGTGGTTACGGAGTTGAACACCAGGTTAATGGTCTTAACTCTGCCACTGCTCCATGCCATGACTTTCAGCACATCATCTAAGCTCTCTCCAGCTTTGCTTTCCCTATGCACAAGATGAAGTCAGCAGTGTCTTGCCATCTCAAAGGGAAGTTTAATCTGTTTGTCTGTGGACTTGGATGAAAAGTGCAGTTAAACATCCAGATATTTTGTGGATGATTCATGTCATTTTTGCCTGTTTCAGGTACATAAACTCTCAGGAAGGTCTTTCTTAATCCAAGTCCTGTCTTCTGCCAATGTGATAGCCACAGCCTCCATGCCGAGCATCGGTGCCGCTGGCTATAGAATGGCGTAACTCACAGGTCCTTGCGCCTTCGTCCCCAACTTCCCAGCTCAGCTCAGGAAAGAGGAGCCATGGGAGGTACGACATCACTTCAGGGTCTTCACAGACTCCGCAGCCCAACACTGCAAATGCTTGCAGAGGCTTTGAGGAATGGTCCTCAACACCAGCCACAGCCACGATCCTCCCTTCCTGCTCTTTTGTCAACCGCCTAAACTGCACCATTACCTTTCTGCAGCTCATTCATCAGCACTCACTACTGCCTGTGTTTAGAGGATGCACGTTATTTTTCTTACTTGGTTATTGATGGCCCTTCCACAGTCCTTTATGGCCCACTTTAGTCTGCCACTCACAAATTATGAGGGCATCAATAACATGGAAGAATAAATTCTGTCTCTTAAGTACTGCCCATTAAATCTTCAATATCATTAGATGTGGAAAGAAAGTCCTTGTCAGTCCACCCTGAACACATTCTGCAGAGCACTCAGCTTAATGATTCTGCACCTCTCATCTTTTATGCTTTAGGATCCAGTTTCTGTATTCGTGGTGTTGCATCAATTATTCTTTGCTCACCTGTACTGCCACACACATGCCCTACAAATTAAGCATGGTCAGAGGAACCTGACTGAACCAAATAAAACAACTCACAGCCTGCAAAAATACACCAAAAAAATCCTCAGAAGACTTAAAAAACGCAAAGACAACCATGTGTTTCGGGAAGGCCCCAGGCTACATGTCTCTGCAGGCCAGAAGGGTGCTTGAGGGCCATATCACTCTGTGTTCTCTATGTTCTCATCCTCCTTCCCCGAGGTGCTGGCTGTTGACCTGGATCAGAGGAAGGCTGCTGAGCAAGCTGGGTTCTGCTCTGACTCAACAGAGCCAGTTCTTCAGGCTGCTGTTACTCAAAGCTGCTTTATCTCAGGTAGGCAGGTATGAAGAAACCACTGGGCAGGCACAGGCAAAGATCTCCACCATTTAAGAGGTGAGAGTCCATGACATGATCCAAAACAGGCAGTGTCAATGCAGGGTCACCTTCCTGGGGTCATCTAGAGCAGATGCACACCAACGTCCAGGCTCAAGTGGATGTTGTCTTCTCTTGTAGCTTGGGGAAGCCACTGAACCAGAAGCACAATCATGCAGAGTGGGCAGCATTTAATCAAAGTGATTAAAATGACTGTTTTAGATCAGTGAGCAGGAGAAATGTTGGTTTTACTAATAGATTTATCTTCCGTGATTGGGTTTTTAGTTATCTTCCCAAAGAGAGGTTGATTCTACTTGATTGGTAACCAAAGCACGTTAATTTTTAATTAACAACAACTTCTACAGTAAAAATAGTCTCTTTTTTTGCTCTAAAGATATGTATGCTGCAAGTCTGCATAATATTCAAGCAATTAAGAAACAGGTTTGTATTTTATATCAGAAAACTGTGAAGAACTGCTTTTTAAAATATATATTTTACCTGTTTCCATTAAAGATTTATATCAAAGTATTATCTGGCTATGGACTTATTTAGAAGTGTTAGTAGTGTTACTTAGGAGCAATAAATGCAGCATTTTTGGGAGCTGAATAAAGCCATATTAAATATGCTGGACAGTTAAAGAAGAAAAAAAGTTTAACCAAACAGTAGCAAACCATTTCATACTGACTTTTTATGGTCATTTTGTCTTTCCAGATTTTAGACTGGTAGAGCTCTCCTAGTTACATTTTATTCTGCTTCTCCAATTCCCTGTTTCTTCAAATAATGAGTGTCCCTACTTGGGCTACCTTGGTTATATAAACCAAACCAAAGTGGACACTTTGTACCTGCAGCAGAATTAAGCTCGTTTCACGCTCAAAAGAATTCTGGGTCCAGTCAGCTTAATGTTTTATGCAACAACTTCTGCAGAAAGCATATATTACACATGGGTTTTTTTTATGGATGTTCAATTGGAAGCTTTTTTTATTAGACTTTGTAAGCTTAGATCTCAATACAAATGTAATTTCAAACATTTATTGCCAGAATATGTGCTCAGAAAATGTCTTCAATTTATTTTAAGCATCTTCCTTTTCATGCTTGAAAATGCCAATATTTTTTATTTACCATGCAATCAAAAAGAGCTACCTTACCTTGGATGGGAATTAGACAATTAGACTCTACCCCTAGTTAACATCAAAAGAGACATTGCCCAAATCATTATCTCTCCAGCTCACACTAAAAATTCACTTTTGATATTTACTGAATCCAAGCTCTCTAACCCTGGGACAGGAACCGCAGTTCCAAATCACCTGTGATGTCAGTAGAAGTCTGGCTTTTCCTGGATTGCTCAATGTTTTAGCACAGAGAGGCTGTCAGCTCAACTGTCTTGGAAATTCAACAGAGGCAGAGGTCATCTCTCAGATAGCTGAGCGTCAGGCATTAACACACACCTCCAAAATCCACCCAGAGACAGACGAGCAGCCAGCGCGGGCTGTGCAGCGGAGACAGACTATCGCCTTTGCACAAATCCCTGCTTAACAAGCAGAACCCAGGCTGCTGCATTCTGCACCTGCTGTATTTTCCAAGGCAGAAAATAGGCCGAATTAACCTGATTTCTCAAGGTTAACCTATTCATTTCTTTCAAAAAAAAAAAAGGATGAGATAGCTCTGAGGAAAGGTGCAGAAACCTTTCCCATCCTTCAGCCAAATAAAGGTTAGGCAAATTAGAGCTGTAATACCACCACCATGAATGCCAGGCTGTAACTTCACTTGATGGAGAGTGGGCCAAATCCTCTCCTGCCCTAACTCCACTGACGTCAACGGGGGAAGGTCAGCCGGAAACACGGCCCCGCCGCCGAACAGAATACAGGAACGCTATGTAACTTTCCAGCCGCCGTAAATTACCCCAGAGGCATAAAGCTGACTGTCCCCGAGGTCATTAAATGCTCATGGTGACCAAACACTGACCCATACAAATAGTTAGTAGTGAGTGAGGAAAAGCAGGTATTGGTTAGTGATGTAGAGAAGGAAAGAAACCCAGTAATGCAGAAATGGTTCTGTATCTAGCAAATACCATACTTAGCAGCTGAGAACTACCTAGGAGACAGGACAGCCAGGGAAACATTTCAGCCACCCGCTAGTTCCACCTGCTGGAATTAGTTCAAAATCTCACTCTCTACAGATCTTTACAGCTACTCGTGTTACTGGCAAATTGCTGAGGGTAAACAGAGCCTGTGCCGTCCTCTCACAACTGCATTTTAAAAGGAATTGGAAGTTATGTTTTACTTAAAGAGAGAGGAAGATTGCTAAGATGCGATGCTAATCCCACGATAAAATGCAGTGGGCTTTGTAGGACTGGCTGATAAAATGCTTAACTAGACTCACGGTGAAATTAACAGTACAAATGAGTCCTGATTATTCATTCTCCAAACAGCCAGTCCTTCAGGCTATTACTTTTTAAACTAAACACTTATGTAAAATTCTCACAGAAGTAAGCATTCATGTTTAGGTGGTTTTTTCTTTTTTTGCTGTTTTTGGGCTTTTTTTTAAGTGTTCAAGCAGTAGATGTGCAACAAAAAAAGGGTAATTTATTACAAACAAAGATAGGGCAGAATATTTTCTCATGAGGTCTGATTTTACCTTGCTCTCCCTAGTCTTCTCATCTGCTTCTTGTCATATGACTATGAGAGGTTCATCTGGCTCAAAGGCAGTGTGAGCTATGTGGAAAAACAGGAAAACAGGAGCAAAGGGAAAGGAACAAGTTGTTCCATCACCATTCCTACCTCCTAAGAAACATACAGTGCTAGGGTAACTTCTCTATACCTTGTCATGTCAGACAATTCTCAAGTTGCATCCATAGCATGCAGTGAACTGTCCTCATAAGTAACTTCAACCCATCTGAAAAGACATGACCTCCATGCAGATGGCCCAGAATGACCAAACTGGAGAGTTTCCAGCAAAATACACCACCAGACTTTGGACCAAGTTGAGTACTCAGCCCACAGTATGAAACACTATTTGACAGCAAGGCTATTGTAATCATATCATAAAAGGGAGATCAAATTCATTATAAAATGCATCATCAAAAGAGTTTTCTGCAAGAAAGTCATAGTGCAATGATTGGAAAAAAGTGACAAGTCATCCTGGCTGTTGGATTCGCACTCGGTCTGACAAACCCTCACAACAAAAGCAAAAAGACAAGAAACAGGAGACAGACTGATGTCCTGCTCTGGAAAAACCAAGGAAACTTCAGGACTGTGGAATAGGCGTTAGTTAAGAGCAAATTCTGCACATGGGCCTTTCAGTACTTCATCAAAATTGTGCTCCAAATGTGTAATTTTCTGTTAACATGCAGCTGGCACTACATATTAGCACAAGCATGGTAGTGCTATAAGCTAAGTATTATGACTTCTTCCTTACCTTTTCAAACACTCCTCTATTTCCAACCTTTAAAGAAAGGTGAGTTTTCAACGTACAACTAGAATGTCTGATGCTAAACAAAAAATATCCTGCTTCTGAACAACTTTTTCTGAGTGCAAGAGAAGGGCCTTTCAGTCTTGGGCATGGTAAAATGCTTTATGGGGCCATCCCTCCATTCAGACATCAGAAAAGAGCTATTTAACTCTCCTTGTGCTCCTCAGCAGACATTGGTGGTGGCTCTTTTTACCCTGACTGCAGTAGGAAGCACTTTCAGGTCAGTTTCTCTTGTACACTTTCGCACCAGCATTCACCCATTCTGTTTCCACAAGAGGAAGAAGAGGATCCAAAACTCTTGCAAACGATACCCAAAGCCTGGCTCACCTGCTGCCATGGCCATTACTCACTTCTTGTTTGCTGTCTGAAAGTGAACAGTCATTCTGGAATAATTCTTATCCTTCTGCTTTTCTCTGGTGGCAGAGGTAACAGTGAGGTCTCCAAAGAGGTCAATCAGCCAAGTCAGTCGAGCAATTCCACTGAAAGCTGGGAATCCTGTTTTGTTTTCATCGAGGACGCTACCTGGTGCGACAGCAACAGAAAATCTTCAGAAATGGGAAAGAGAATAATGTCCTCTGATAGGAAAGGCTGAAGAAACGACAGAGTTGTAAGCTTAGAGACCAGGGTGTAGAAAGGCCATGAGTGGGAAAGTCAACAAACATGGGGCTAAACAGCAGCATGGAAAACTAAAGGTCTCCACTAGAAATTGGGACACTTCCCCAGAGCTCATCCTCCTCTCTTGAGACAAATATGAATGAGAAATTGGTCACTACTACCAAAGTGCAAGAAGGGATGAAGAAGTGCTCTCTCCTCCACACAACAAGGCACGAGCTTGCGTTCTTCATCAGATAGCAGAGAGATTAGCAAAACAACAGCCCAGAGGACAACTATTAATGCAAAGGTGTTTTCCAGACAATTCTGTAATTTCATGGAAATATCCAGAACAGATACCTGTGTGTCTAGTCAGTTTATAGACAGACTCTCACCTAAAAAGACCAAATGAAGCCTGGAAGGACTGGCATCCCTGTGGAGCACGCAGACGTATCCAGATGGACTTAGATTTCCTCAGAGCTACTCACCTGTGAAATGCAATGTTCCCTTCACCAGGTCTTTCCCAGCCACCTCTTTTTTCAGCTGCTTGTACTCTTCGGTCAGAAGTTCAATGTGCTCCACATGGAGGACTTTATCTGCCATTAAAGAAAACCAAAACAAAACCAAATCAACTGTCAAAATAAAAATCAGAACAGATTAAATACGAGCTTTCTGTGTGAATTAAAGGCAAAACTAAGCAGTAAAGGCTTCACCAGCCACCAGCGGGAACTCAGAAACGTTCTCACGCATGGATGGCAAAATGATGTCAGGAAGAAAACCAAACATGGGTGCTGCTGCTGCACTGAGGCATCTATCTGGGTTAAGGATCTTCAAGAGACAGCAAATATAGAGACTACAGGAACAGCAGCCACTATGTTTAACAGAAACCCTGTAATGAAACCCAATACCCAACTAAAGCTGAAACATTAGTCTTCAGAGTAAAAGACGGATTAATTCTTGGCCTCTTTCCCCTCACATTTCCTTGTTCTGCATTTTTCCTCCCAGGGTAGCTGGAAAGAAAAAGGAAGGGGAAAAAATAGCATAATAGTCAGGCCCAGATGGTAACAATATGTTAAGGAGTACCTCCCTCCATGGCAATTAATTGGGCTACTTTGGCATAGAGGCTATCTGATACACATTGAATGTGGTCCTCATTCAATCCACGTTTTCCTGGAAGGGTTCCAGGAGAGTCAGTTTAGGCTGCTGACAGTAACCGCTGCTGCTTCGAGAGAAGCACCATAAATTTTGCTCAATGGGAAGCCATTTGGCAAGCAAAGGCAGTGAGTGCTGTTGGTACAGGGAAACAGTAAAACAGAAATCCTATACCTCCAGGGTTTTAGGACAAAAGTCACAAAGGAAATTTTTAAGAAGCAGTGGTATAAATACCGCAGTTTGTCCAAACTGCTCCTGTGTTTGCACTCCGCTGCTGCCCAGCACTGTTCTTCCAGCCCCAGACATCCCCACTGGTCTCAGCTGAACTGCCAGCTTCTGACCCTTGGCACCACAGGGATGGGACCACACACTTTCCAGAAATAAAGAGATTTTGCTGAGACACAAGCTGTCTTTCAGACAGGGATGCCTTACTGACTACAGCAGCACGAGCAGCTGTGTGTGACCAGCACATCACAAATGCTATAGGGTAGGGAAGAAGCTTCCAGGTTTATTTTCAGGAAGAGAGTGGGTAGAGAGGTGCATGAATACAATGACTACGCTCATCAAGTGCTTTACTATCACTGAGACAGAAGTTTCCTTCTGTAGCTGCATTTTAGTGTCACAAGCAGAGAGACCAGTGCTTTTGTGAGGGCAAATGTACCTCACTCTCAGCATTGATATTTGTGTGTTTATTTCCCCACTGGCACACATCTTAAATCCTAAACTGACATAACTCAGACAGGCACACTCCTTGTACATCGTGGTTAATAGTAGACTGGATCCCTGCCTTTGAGTTTGATGCCTTTGGTCCTACCCAACAGGTAATACTGTTTACACCCTTGAGAATAAATGAGTTACCTTTCTGCTCAGCCATCTCCCAGAGCTCATGTGCTGCCTTAGCAGACAAAGCCATGGGGTACTCAACGAGGACGTGTTTCCCAGCTTCTAAAAACATTCTGAAAGGGATACAACATCAGTTTTTAGAAAGTATATCATCATCATCTCCTCTCTCCCACAGTCAGCATCATATGGAGAAATGCACAATGTGGAGTAACAGAAATTTTCCGAGCAAGGATGGTGTGGTGGATCTAACAGACATTTAAACACCAGGAGTGCTGGGCTTTAATTCTCCTATTTCCACAGAATTCCCTCACTCACCTACAGCGAGTCACTAAAATGCTGCAGAGTTGAACACTCTGATTTCTAATGTCCAGACACTTCAGTGGATGGAGCGGGGCACTCGAGTGCCCTTTCTCTATATAATCTGTTAGGAAAGGCTTTGAAATCCTGTCCATCAAACACAGGCCTAAAGGTACACAATTAGAATTACTTGGGAAATGAATGCATCCTAAATCCTGTCCTCTTCCAGGGCTTATTGGAACTCACTATCATTCACTTCAGGCTTCTAGTCTGGCAGTCTCTCCCTCCAGTGTCCACATCCTCTCCTACAACAGTTTTACACAGTTCCTCTATGCTTCTAAATTACAGGGAAAAGGGTGGAAAAAGGGGGAAAAAAATTAATATCAAAATACCTGATGGTTTCTTCATGGCTTCTGTTCTCTGTGCTGATGAAGGCTGCATGTATCTCTTTGCTTCTCAGAGCATCTTCCAGGCTAATCTGCTTGGCCTCATTAATATTGCCAAAACTTCTCCTGCATATTTAGCGTAAAGACAAGCAGAGCATAACCATCACAGTCCATCCTTCCCTACTGCATGTTGTGCAGCAGCACTTAGAAACTGATCCCATGGACCACTCTCTTGCTGAGTTCAACCAGGGTAGAACAAAGGCAGCTTGTGATCCAGGAAGGGCACAAACACTTACAGACAGAAGTGGAGTGCACAGAAAAATAAAACAGATTGGGGTTTTTTTTGATAAGTGTCACTATAAAAGAGCCATTTTAAAAGAGTGACTTGAAAGAGGACAATGCTCCTGTGGAAAAACTTCTACCCCCAAAACCCCTTCGTATTAGTAAAGGCTGGAGCAGACACCTTGACAGTGTTAGGACAGGGGACAGAGGGCAAGAGGGTGGGCCCCAAGCAGGACTTGAAAGCAAAGACCGGTCATGTCTGCGTGTGATTGGGATACAAAGAGCAAGCAGCTGCCTGGGAACTGTGCATTTTGACAGCACTGTTTCTCAACTCAAGTACTGGAAAGTACTGAGTCCAGTTCTGGGGACACCAACAGCACAAGGACATGGACCTACTGGAGCGAGTCCAGAGGAGGCCACCAGGATGATCCAAGGGCTGGAGCACCTCTGCTGTGAGGACAGGCTGAGAGAGTTGGGGCTGTTCAGCCTGGAGAAGAGAAGGCTCCGGGGAGACCTTCTAGTGGCCTCCCAGTAGCTGAAGGGGCTCCAGGAAGGCTGGGGAGGCACTTTGGACAAAGGGCAGGGAGTGACAGAACAAGAGGTGATGGGTTGAAACTGGAAGAGGGGAGATGGAGATGAGATCTGAAGAATAAATTCTTTGGTGTGAGGGTGGTGAGAC
>NW_010286770.1:21759-22121 GCF_000700745.2 Antrostomus carolinensis
GGAAGTGTTGAAGGCCAGGCTGGACGAGGCTTTGAGCAACCTGGTCTAGTGGAAGGTGTCCCTGCTGCTGGCAGGGGGGTTGGGACTGGATGAGCTTTATGGTCCCTTCCAAGCCAAACCATCCTGTGATGCTATGAAACCCCATCTACAAGCCAGCCATAGCACTAGGAAAGGCATCAGGGAACCGAGGTGTATTTGGCAAGGAGATAAACTGGATGACCTAATGGGTCCTTTCAGACTCAAACAACCCTGACTGCATGATTTAAATATAGCTGGAAAAATATATTCCCAGTCTGAGATCCATACAAGTACAGCCTGACTATTTAAAACCTTTATGTTCCGTTGGTTTAGGGCACAGAGTC
>NW_010286770.1:22137-43352 GCF_000700745.2 Antrostomus carolinensis
ATGCTCTGAGGGAGCTATAGGCTAAATTTCCAAAGCTCCAAGCTAGTGAGGAGAACTCTTGCTCTCTAAGAGGCGACCTTACTGTACATACAAAATTATAGAGTTTTCTTTAAAGTTCAGTACCTGGTTTAAAAAAAGATCAATATCATTTTCTTATGAAGTTGCAGTATTAGGAGCTTTATAACATGTTTTTGTAAAAAAATCTTTTCTAAAACTCTGTAAAACTTTTTATTATTTTTTGAAACATTTCTACAAATGTCATGCAGACATTAGCTCATTAGTGTAATTATTGTCTGTACCACCCTAAAACTACAGGAAATTCCAGTCAGGCAAAATTGCATTTCTTTTTATCACACCGATCCTGCAGCAATAACATCTCTCAGCTTTTACTGTAGTAATTTCTGCAAGGAACCTCTCTAAGGTGACCTATTTGTTCCCTATTGCAAAGCTTTCTGCGCCGATTTCCTAGCTGCCACTCAGAACGACAGGCACATCCACATAAACTTTCCCTTAATTATAAGAGAAATATAAAACTGTGGATATTCACCCCCTGCCCCGCCCCAATAGTAGTCCTCCACACGGAAAGGCCTGTGCACTAGAAGAAAGAACAATTACAATATACATATTAAATGTGCCAAGATGACATTTCTAACCTGGACACAAATCCAAAGAATTTGAGGTGCTCAGAAGGGCTGGAAGGCATCGGATTCATCAAGTCTCGGATCCGTGCTAAGCCAGCAATTCCAACTCCAACCACCACGGTCCCAAACATTTTGTTAATCTGAGCAAAGGAGAGAGAGAGAAAGAAAGAAAAAAAAAAAAAGAAGAGGAACATTTTTTAATTTTAACAGAGAGAAGAGCAGCTGGGAGGGGAGTGGGATGGATGAATCCTGAAATCTACTTTCATACAGCCAAACCTTATTCAGATGTCAGCAACCAGCTAACAAAGATGCTATGGGCTGAGCTCACTCCCATCTCATTGAAACGTGGTCAAGCAGTTCAGCCCATCATAAGACTGGGCTTGAGACTTGTATTTAACAGCTATTATATCACAGCTCCAGAGTCCCTCCTTTCTGTGAATAGAAGGTAGACTTCAAAAGTGAGACATTCTTCTATTTATATCGCTGCTTACCATGCTGGAAAGGAGCCAAAAGGTTCTGCAAACCCAGCAGAGCTTTATATAAACCCTGCTGACTTCCTGAGCGTCGGGCTGCCACAGGGACATTCCCGGTGCACGGCAGCATAGCTGGAATACTCTGGGACAGGAAGCAAAGAGCATCTTTTCTTTCCCCATGTAACCACTGGCACCATCCTACAATGTCAAGATGCAATCAACCATCTGATAATTTGGTCAAGATGCTGGCTTGATATTTCCATGCACAAAAAAAGCTCTGTCATCTATTTAATGACAAGCAGGTATGTTCTCAAGATTTACATCTCCCAAAAGCAAATCCTTGCCACAGTTGTTGCATCGTATGGAGGACGAGCCAGGTATTGCGTTTGCTGGCCGGGCTGCTGGGCCACCGGTAATAAATTCTCCTGTTGGCTTTATGATTTGACATTGATTTGCGGAAGCACTGGGCAACTGGTATAACTTTTCAAACCTGCACTGTCCCCCAACCCTGAGAACTAGCAGCACTTTAGAAGATTCACAGGAAAAATGGCCAGAACCCAAGCCAAGTCAGCCCCTCTGCATTTTTTGTTACTTCCATCCTTGTGACAGTGTCTCTTCAAACAGTTTCTTCTGCTTCGATGTTCTTCCTGCTGCTGCCAATGCCTTCACCCGAGTGAACTCTTTCAATCACTTCCACTACATGTCTGCAACCCTTCAAATCCTTCCAAGACTTCAATGGATAAATAACCCCACTTCACTCCTCCTTGTGCCTCTTGTCTGACAGGATTACAGCGCAGCAGCACAGCCGTGAGCGACTGTTCTGACAGCGCCAGAGGTTGAGAGCTACTAAGAAATTACATCAACTTGCACAAAGAAAAAAATAGTAATAAAATAAAATAAAGCCCTTCTTCAATCACGTCATGTCTGGATTTTGTTCTTCTGTGAACTCCTGCCTACCTATATATGCCTGTCAGTGCTGAACTCTGCTTACGTTATACACGTCAAAAAGGTACAAGTGTAAAACACGCAGCGGTCTGTGTTTAATATAAAAGAAGAAATGAGTGATATTGGAAGAGTTCTCTAGGGGGATTAGAGTGACACATCATTACTAAATATTTGGGGTATAACGTGATGACGCTGCTCACCAGGGAAGAGAGAGGTATAGGGCTGAGAGAGAGAGGGGAAAAGGAAGGTAATATAACCACACAGACCATTTTCAGTTCCACCCACAGGCTGAGCTCTCAGTTACATTCGCTCTTCTCTGTGGCCAAAGAGACTGAGACTTGCAGAACAATCTTGGCTGGAAGAAGCCCCTGGAGGTTGCCCAACCTTGACAAGTAGAGCCATCAAAAAGCCTAAAAACCTGCTCTTCTGAAGGGTATGGCTGTAATTCTTTAAAATTTAGATTCATAAAGGGCTCTGGTGTGAATCAGGACCAGGTCAGCAGGGGTTTAGGAGCAGTCCAGCTGCAGAGCGGCTGATCAGGGGGTTTCTTTAGAAATTTAGAAGTTTTCAAGGTTACTGGAGTGTTAAGCTGTTAATATTTGCCTACTGCCTTTAGCAGGATTGGGACTGGGAGTTGCACAGCAGACAAATTCCCCTGAAGCTCTTACAATCACCTTATTTCCAAAAACTGTTGGGTTTTGGTTTGGCTTTTTTTGTTGTTGTTTTTTCTGGTGAGCTGCTGACCGCCACTTCCATAAAGTGGTGAATGTGGTGGAGCTGACTACCTTCTCGCACCACCATGAATATAGAACACCTCTCAGCAGATGCTTGGGTTGCAAAACGTCAACATTTTTGCCTTTCCTTTGAAAACCTTCCCTAGTTTCATCCGATGAACACCTTCTGACCTTCCCAAAAGTCAGATTTCAGAGAAGCAGGATGATTTCAATCTAGGAACAAAAACTGTTACTATGCAACCTGTTGTCATAGCTACCAGCCACTTGGTTAAGGTCAAGGGTTTGCAAGCTCATACGGTATCCGCACGGAGAGAGACAGCTACTAAGTGCTCGTTACAGAACCTTTGCTTATGCGTGTAGCTGAGAAAAAAATCACTCCGTCTGCATCCCTGCTGCTGCTTTTTATTACCCTCATTTTGCTCACACAACAAATCCCGAAGCAGCTCAGGGAGAAAAGTAAATTAGATGGTTTTTGGAATTGTCATGAACCAGATAAAGGCAGAGTATAGAATACTCATCTGAGAGTCCAGATGAACAGATGAAAATTTACTCCTTATTTCAAACCTTTACACGAGGATCACAGCTACAGTTATCTTTCAAGGAGAAAAATGATAAAAAGACAAAGTTCAAACCATAAACTGCTGTGCCTGCCTTCCATGCCTTTTCTTAAGATAAGTGATCTCAGTTAAAGCTTTGACAAAAAGATTCCAGAGGCATTTTCAAGGCTGCTGAACTTTGTCTCCTGTTGTACTGAAAAATTGTATAGTAAGTGATGTAACAGTACATCAGCCAGCACCCAAAAGCTTTTTCCTTTACCCTTTCCTAACTGGCTATATGAAAGCCAAGAGCCTGGTGAGAAGGTTAGAAAAGGATGTCCTTCATGCTGACAGCTTGTGATTGAAGAGTGACTCCCACTGCCCTGGCCTGGGCGCAGGGAGCTCTGCCAGCCCCACAAAGGGTCCCCTCTGAACTGGGACAGGGGGTCATGACAGCACCAGACTGATGCAGGAGCTCTTTCCCAGTGACAGCCAGCACAAGTGGCTCCTCTTACCGAGAGAGGATAAGCCCTGTGTGACACAGAGGCGGACCCAACAAAGGCACCTAGCTGGGGAGGATCATTTATCGTACACAGATACATCACCATCCCATCATCCCAAGTATTCTTGCAAAATTTAGCAGTAAAACAGAAATATTCAGCAGCAAAACGGGCAATGGAGTACACCCAAAGGGATCTGCCACATAGCAAATGTGTTCCTCCCTGGTGCAATCACAGCAGGACTTCAGCCCCAACATCTGACAGAGGTGAGCTTTAGGGAAGCAAGGCTCACCTCTGTTTTGTGCAACACTGCTAAGGCCATGCAAAGCCAGTGCAGGGGCAAGATAAAAGGCAGAACCTGAGAATTATCTCCCCTTCAAGAAAATTTTTCATGGCATATCTAGACATTACAGGATGGGAACAGGTACCTTCTCTCACGCTCGACAGAGAATTTCTGAACGCCTCATGCACCTCCCCTTCAAGAACATTTTTCATGGCATATCTAGATGGAAACAGGTACCTTCTCTCATGCTCGACAGAGAATTTCTGAACGCCTCATGCATTCTCCCTGCAGTTTGCAAAGTCTCGTTCCCACAGGTATGAGTAAGTGACTCACATCAGAGATCTAAATATTTTGCAATCAATGTCACCCGCAATAGCACAACCCTGATACGGGAGGCTTTCCTGAAGCACTCCCAGCCTGGTCTTTGAAGTGTGCTACTTCAAGTGACTACCATTTTACTGCCACACGTATCTTAAGAGCAGCAGAAACCTCACAGATGAGTACTTAATCTGAAAGTGCTGCTGTCAAGGTTAGTTCACTTTTACATATTCAACATTTGAACCATTTTATTCCCACAGTCATTCTTCAGCAATTTTCACTCTCTTCACCACCCCTTTCTATACCTGTCAGAGCTTTGCTGACATTAAATTTATGACTCTACTAAGCCTGAGCGATGACATTTGTTGTCATTTCCTTCCTGCCACTTACAAATACACAATACCATCCCCACTGACCTGGCAGCGATCTCCCACTGCTCCTAAGAGTAAAGTGGGGGCTCATAGGGCCAGGGGTCAGCAACTGGGGAGACTGGGATTCAGGGGCAGCTACTCAAGAGTGTCTGAGCCCAGCTGCTGGAGGGATCTGCATTGTATATATGTACATATATATATATATATTATATAGATATATTCTCTCTATCCTGCTCAGCCAGAGAGGGGAGCAGGAAATGGCTGCTGGTGCTGTCTGTGTACGTGGGGGGGGCTTTGCTCTGCGTGGCTGGCCACGTACATGTGTACATACATGTTGTATACGTGTACTCTCTGTATACATGCTGACTGGGAACATGTTGTCAGCCTCGCAACTGTGTGGACCTGGGAGCACAGAGCTGTGACAGCCTCACCCCTCGGGCAGTCAGATTCAACCCAATCTTTTCCCCTAACTTAAGCCAGACTGGACTGATGAAGTTCTCCAGATCTCCCTGTGCAGCAGACTCGTGGATTAGACATCACAGAGAATATTTTCTCTGTTACAGCAGCAAAGCCCTGAGATGGGGGGGTTGCAGCATCTTCTTTAACAGAAGTTTTTAGGGGAACACCAGACAGCAGCAGCCACTGTAAAATCAACAAGTTGAAACCTTGAGGTCACTTCCATCCCTGCATCTCTAAATTCAAATACCCAAAGCCCTGGCAGATGTGGTACTAAGGGTGCTGGCACATGTTAAGGACCACATTTTACTCTAATATTGTCTGCTCACAGGAAGATGCATCTGCCTGGAGCAGAGAAAGCAGAAGCTGAACAGCGTGGCTTTTGTTAGTGTTGTTTTTCAGAAGGGAAGAACTGCCCCACTGCTCGTTATCAGCCTATTTAAAGGCATAAATATCCTTTGTTCTGCAGGAAACCACTTATATGCTTTAACCTCTGTATGTGCTGAAGTACCTTCGGGAAGCAGACCCAAGCCAGGCTTCACTAATCTAAACTAAAGGCAGAACTTGAAGAAAAAGGAAAAACAGAAATGAAGGCAAAGAAAATAATTGAATGCTAACATGCTGGAGCGGGAGTTTGTGTTTTTGATCTGCCTTTGCTGCAACCTAGAGATAAAAGTAAAGCCCTTCTGCAAGGCAGAGACAGTCAAGAAGGCAACTCCCAACACTCTGTCCCTGTGTTACTTCTCTTTAAAAACATTAATCGAACATCAAATGATAGTGACAAAGAAATTTTCTCAAAAATCTGCCAAAACCATTTACAGTCTCCACATTTCAAAAGGAAAACAGCAGCATCTAGAAGTTGCAGAGCGACCACATACATTTTCCTTGAGAGATGTTTGTTACAGTCTTAAGTATCAACCCTCCCCAGAATCTCTCCATCTCCCACACCCATCTCTCCAGCTATCACATCCCAGGCCACGGTTTCCTGGCCAGACTCTGGTAGATGAGTTAAACCTTTGAGGCATCAGTTCTCACAGGGGTTTGCCAGCAGAAAACAGTCTCTCACCCTGACTGGCACCGCTGTACCTTGGCAACAGCCAGAGCAGGCTTTTCTTCCTGGCTTTTAAATGCCATTTTAACAATACGCCTGCATCACTACACATTTATGTGCAGGCTTTCTGATTAAATTGGGGTTTTCCAGCCGTCTGCCAAAGCTGAAGTTGATAGGGTTATATTGAGATACGGCCAGATGCTGTGCCACAGAGGCCAAACAGCCACCTTTCCTACATACAGTGGATGGTTAATAATAAATGACTGCACTTGTAACAGATACAGTGTCTCCAGCATTAATACCTAAGCAGAAAGGAAAACTTTTATTAGAACATACATCTGCAACTTAACTCTACTAACTCCAGAGCCCGCAGC
This sequence comes from Antrostomus carolinensis, assembly GCF_000700745.2. Lineage (NCBI taxonomy): Eukaryota > Metazoa > Chordata > Aves > Caprimulgiformes > Caprimulgidae > Antrostomus > Antrostomus carolinensis. The sequence continues at coordinate 28,820 of NW_010286770.1, forward strand.
AGTCCTGACTCCTGTCACAGTGAGGTTGCTCTCCACAGCCTGCAACTCCATACTTGCAGCAAAAACATTTCACAAAACTAATATAAAACTGTGAGAGGTACTGGAAGAATGTGAAGATCTCTTTTTAATACGTGACGTATTCCACCCTGTGGAGGGCTGAATCAGAAGTGCTGTGAGGTACATGTATGGGTAGGAGAGATCATTTTGGCCTGTTGCCCTTCTCTGTGTGTACTCACCCTTTGTGGTTCAGATTTGGTTGCTAGTCTGAAGAGGAAAAACCAAGGCAAGTAAGATTTCTGAGATGGAGTCCCAGAGGTGTGCAGAGAAGCTAAGTCCTTGGTCTGGTTCATTTTATTTGAAGCTCTGCCCTGGGATAACCTGTATTGTTTCAATTTTGGAGGAAGAAATGATGATTTGTGTGGCCAGTTTAAATGGTGGACCTCACTTTTTATAAGTGCTTTTCATGAGACAACTGATTTCTATATGTAACAGCTGACAGCCAAATTCCATTTGGATGTACCTACACTGCTAACACTGAAACTATCCAGGAAAAACTGAGCTGAAAAAAAAGAAATAGAGAGGAAGACATGAGGGGCTTCACTTTTTATTTTATAAAAATATCCCCTTAAACAAAAACAAAACCCCCTTACTTCTAATGTTAGCTTTCCAGGGACTACTCTGGAGTGAATTAAGAGAGTCTTGTGAAACTTCTGGTGGGTAAATAAACAATCCCATGTAACTGCAGCCTCATCACAGCTATTCTTTAACCAAAAGGCCGCTTGTACGTGGCTAATTAGTATATAACTAAAGCAAAGGGAGCCACAAACAGTCCCAGAAACTTCTTTCAGCCTTTAATGTGCCATAACCATTTTTGAAAGTGAATTTGTGCATGGTGGTAGAAGAGGAGAAGTGTTTTAACAAGTGACTGTCAATTACTTTGAGGGTATGGAGCTATCAGCAATTCTCAGATCCTAATTTTCCATGGGTCAAACAATATTATTGCTACAGTACCGGTCTGTGTCTGAACACAGGCTGGAGAAAATAACCCTGAGTAAAGCTAAAAATTGTACTAACTCAAAGAAAAAAAATGGCATGAAACACATCCTACACCATGTTCTTGACTAAACACACACATAAACACCAGAGCTATCACAGAGCTGAACTCTGCCAGGTCCCTGTGGACCACGAACTGTGTCCCCTGGCTTCCCTGCACAACATTAAAGCCACCAGAGTAAAGTCTCTGCACGGCTAAGCAGCTAAACACTAACTACTGAGACTCTGCTTAAACACCCAGTTTGTACAAAGACACTGCTGTTTTGTGCTGACTCTTTAACACTTTTTAAAACTAAAAGTTTTTTTCATGTTCCATTAAAAAAAAAATAGGAGGAATACTCATCCATACCTGCATTTTTGGGGAAACTTACTTGGCGCTAATGACCAGAGGTGTAGCTGACAGGCCAGAGAGTTGAGACATGCCAAATAATGTCAGCGCATTCCCTTCCCTCCCTGTGATGCTCAATTTGTTTTTGCTGGGTCACTTACCGAGAGAAGAGGCTTCTCCACTTCACTCAATAGATTCATGAGTGCTTTGCAGGTAAACTCCAACGCCAGGAGTGGCTTCCAAGCCTCTGCTGTAATACAAATGAAAGTTATGATGGCAAATTACAGAAAAACCTTCTGAAATATTTTCTCAATTGCTACATCTGCCCCTGAGTTTGCCTGCCAGTTACTGCAGTCCTTTCCATAAACATTTTGCTCTTCAGAGGGTGTCATGAATGCAGAGCTGGGCTGGGCAGGAGGGAATACATCCCCTTTCCCTGTCAGTCCTCCCAATTCCAGAGCAGGAGAAATCCTTCTCTTCTGTAAAGCACACTCAGACCTACTGATGTTAAGTGCAATGGAAGAAGTAGGCATTATTACAACCTCTCCTCTTTGCTGCAGGAAATCCCACACAGATTAGGTATCTAGAAAAGATGGCTATAACTGAGGTTTGTATTTAAATAGCTATAAAAACAATGCCATATAATGTATGACACCAAAGTATTTTTTTCTTTCCCTTCTACTGTTAAATTAATCTGAAACCCAAACCCTACAAGGAATTATATTAATGTGTAGCTTTAACTGCAAGTAATCCCATTGATATCACTGAGAATACTCCCACAAGTACATTAAGAAACAAGAGCTTTTGCTGTTTACTGTAATATTAGTAGGCACAAGAACAAAACACATGTCCAGCCACAAGTATGGTCTTTTAATATCTTCAGGGACTCAACCCAATAACTGATACCTATCTTCCGGCCCACTAAAGGTCACTTCATGACAGGCTGACCTATTTTGAGAATTCCCCAAACAAAAAAACCCCATTCCTGTTAGATGCTGCAGTCACCATAAAGATACTGCTTACCATGGCTGATGAAACCCTCTGCCTCCATCGTTAGCACCACGGCAAATCGGAACACTGGGGCCTGCCCCATACTCTCTTCAGAGCAAACAATATACACGTAAATTGCAGCTAGTCAGACAAGTGTATTTTTTTTTTTTAGCTGACTTTCTCTTCCCCTATCCCAGCAAGAATGTTTTCACCCTTCAAAAATAAATTGAGTGTGATGGAATTTTATTTTTTTTTTTAATAACTAGACAAAGATAAGTTGGGAAGTAGATAAAGGTTTGCATCATGTTGTAATTTCAAAGATGATGCCCGCAATGGCTAACACCTCTGTCATTTTATCAGTCTAGCACTCCTCAAGACGGGCCTGAAAAATGCAATGGATGCTTTCCATTCCTATTAAATTTTGGAAATTTAACAATGGCAGCAATTGCTTGATAGTAGGAAAAAAAATAGCTCTTGAACAAAGATCAACAATCGAGGTTACTCAAACCCCTCCTTCCTTCAGAGCTCAGTACTTTTCACGTTATTGGGCATCACAACATCAAGAACCCTACAGGCCAGCCGCCAGCCTGCTGTCTCACAAAGAGTTAGCCTGCAATTCCATGTGATTTACCAGTCAAGTAGTCCCAACGTGCTACTCATCTGTTAAAATTGTCCTGAGAAATTAAAAACACCTTTACCAAAATATCCACCACTAGAGGGGGCGTTTGGTATCCTTCTGAAGTCATGCTGATAGGAGAGTTTAGTTAGAAAAAAATAACCTAAAAGTTACAGGAATGCTGTAAAAGCATATTTCCCACAGTACTCCAACTGCACGTTAGGTCTCGTGCAAAGTTTTGGGAAGAACAATGACTTCTGTGTAACTGGACATACTGCAAAAGCAAACTCCACATCTCCCCTTCCAATTCCTAGGCCTACCCCCATCAAACTCTGCGATTTCTACAAGCAGAGGTGTAGTTTCATACACCAAGACAACAGATAAATTACCCACTGGTTCTGCTTTACCTGCAGAGTCAGACAGCTGTGAGCACACCTAAACCTGAACTTTCAAGCGCACCAACCTAGAGCCTGACACACTCAGGCTCTCGCTCAGGCTCGACAAACGAGCAACAGAATGACCTACAAAATGGTTCCTATTTACCACTGTCTGCCTCTTTACAGACCCACCATTGCCAGATCAGTGTTCCAAAAAGTCTCCAAAAGGACCTAAAAAACAGCCATTGAGTTGGGTCCAGCTGCAAGCAAAGCAGAAGATCCAACTTGACTCGAGCCACTCCAATAACTACTAATATTAAATTTAATTTAATAATATTAAATACATTAATTTTTATGTTAAATATTAAAAACTTTCTAAAGAAAAATGAATACATATTGCAAGTCCCAGATCAGGTATTCCTGTCATGCACATGGGTGTGTAATGAATACAAATATCATTAAAAATTCTAATCTAACGATGGTTGGGTCCATGCAGTAACATTAGCTGGAGAAGGACACAGGATGGATTGTGCCAGTGTATTAGAGGCACTGTCAGTTCTCCATACTTTGTTAAATCTTGTTGCTTTAGAATCGGTGAAGCTGCTGGCAGTGGCTAGAAAACTCATGACCCCTACCAAAATCTCTGTAAAATAACTGTAGTTGGTGAATAAGCTTTAAAAGAGCCTCTACTCCTCATAATTTGCCTTCAGAGATATGAAGCTTGAAGGTTCTAGTGAAGCTGAATGCCTGCTTAGAGGTGTATTTTAAATGTACAATTTATTCAGAACCAGCACGGCCATGTAATCAGGACAAAACAACTAAATGCCACCTTCTTAATTTCCTCTGCCAAATAAATCTACTTAATGTGGACCACTGTTTTATTTTCAGTTGTGGCTGAACAAATGGGTAATATCCTGTCAAAGGCAGGATTGGCACAACCACCTACCTTTGTGATAACTAAAACACCTACTGCAAAGGTTCAGGAGCAGATAATACTCAGTCCACTGGATTTTTTCTGTAATATTTTGAAGTGATTTAACAGTCACTTTTGTCAGAGAAGATCTCTGACCCCTCCTCCCTGCACTCACCCCTTTAAGTGACCAAAGGGGACAGTGAGTTCTGAAAAGAACGGGGTGGCTGTACTGAACCACCGCCATCCCGTGTTACCAATGGTAACACTGAAGAGATATTAAAATGCAACAGCAGTCCTGCTCATTACTTTATTCAGCCTTGTAGGTTTTTTAAATCTCAATCTAAATCCCCTCTTTCCTCCTTACCTTCTGCTAGCGTAACTCAACAAAAGCATTTTAAGGTTCTGGGAGAGAAACTCACTGTATAAGAATAATTTCTATTATTTAAGCCATTCACATCTCAGGTAGGATTGTGGCCTTTTCACAAACTGGGTTTCAGACAGATAATCTCCTTTTTTATCATTAGAAATGGAAAACACAAGGCAGCTTACATTGGTATTGTAAACACAAACACTACACATGGGTATTTATAAACTGTCACTGGTTTATAGATGCCTGCCTTAGCTGTCAGACAATAAATCTCTGTTCCTCCCTCCCATGGTCAGACCTGTGTAGATCAAGGCAGCAACAGAGCCTCAGCAGCTCAGAACACGTACCTGATAACTGTCTGCAATGATCTGCCCTGTGAGCCCACCTGGTTCCATTGGCTTTGGTTTGGTTTAATTGAACTCCATTAAATTGAGTCAGAAAAAGAGCATAACAGCGTGGCCAACAATAGCTTGTGAGCCAGACTTACAGGTCCCAAGCCATTTGACTACATTTGCTTCCAGGCTGGATGTGTTTTTTTTTTTTTCCTCCTGACCACACAGATTTTAGTTCTGCAGTCTGGAATAGGAAAGTTTATTCCAGATAGGATAGGCATATAAGCAAAAATAAAGTGATGGAGGAGCTAGAAATTAATAATAACGAGCACACTGTAAAAGAATGTCCTTTGAACTTCTTTGTGTTAGAATGACAGGATGGTTTGGGTTGGAGGGGATCTGTAAAGATCATCTAGTCCAAACCCCCTGCCATTGATGTGATGTTTCCCCTTTTTCCAGTCTCTGGGGACTTTGCCTGCTTGCCATGACTTTTCAAATCTGATGGAGAGTGACCCAGCAACAGCATCAGCTCTCCCTGCTTCTGATGAGTCTCTTGATGAAAAAGGCCATCTCCACCAGCACAGCAGTATGAGATCCCAAAGGCAAAAGATGAAGAGTTGAAACCTCATTTAGTAGTAATTTAATCAAAAGAAACTTAATCTCTCTCCATAGTTATCAGCACCTTCATGCTTCATTAGGAGCTGATAACATAGCAGCATCTAGGGTAAGAGGACTTCCCCTCCCATGTTTTAAAAACAGGAACATTGTGTTTCTGACATTACAGGACATTTGATGCTGGGAAGGTACCAGATGGGGCTGGTGGGAAACTGCAGTGGACCAGCAGTTTTTCTGAAAGGTGCTCTTTCAACCTGAGTACATGAACATAAGAAACCTGCTGGCCTTGCATTTTGGGGAAGTTAAAAAAAGTGCATCATGTATTTCCCTGGTGCAAAGTTAGACCTTCTTCAGAGGCAGCAGGTAATAAAGACTCTGTTCTCCATTTCCACTCCTCTTGAGAAACCAACATCCTTTCTGGTGTCTTAGCAGAAAAACGAGGCTCAGAGCAGCCAGGGAATTCCATTACCACCTTCCCTGCTCAGAGAGCAAGAGGATAAAGGATTTAAGTTCTTCTCTCCCCTAAAACAAAGGGCCAGCTGCCATCAAGCCACTTTAACCCCCATTTATGTTATCATGTAACATGGATATTTTTACGGTTCTTTTGCTGTGTTTTCATTGTGTCTGTATTGCAAATACTACTAGATCAGGCTGGTTGTCACCAGGACCTATCCAGGAAGGGCTGGGTTGGAAACACCTGTCAGAATATTCTTATTTTTAAGCAGCAAGCAGAGTCAGGCAAATGACCTGCTTATTTTGAAAAGATTTATTCAACAGCCCTCAGTCTGAAGGCCTCATCACAGATGCCTGGCATACAAGAACAAACAGTACGTCTTACCTTTCTAAATACTGGGATAAATGCAAGGACAGCTTTTCTACTTCACTATGCAAGTAAGGAAATGCAAAATAGATTAAAAAAAATAGAGGTTTTGCTCAGCTGTTGCCATTTGAGAAGATTACAAAGTCCAAATGAAAAACATGTTTCCTAGAGCAAATATTTCCAGCAGCCACTAGTACTGGTTATCCTGAGTTCTATAGATAATGAACCTAAGATATCTCAGGGCTGTTTCTAACAGATACCACACTTCACGTTACTCAAACTGCAAATTCAAGTACTCTATACTTATATAAAAAACCAGGCCTACTCTGTCTTACACTGGACACCAAACACAAAAGCAGGCAAAGCCCATGGTCGCCTCCAACACCACAAGTGTACCACTCCAGTTGACGGCCTCATCACTTCACAGTAAATTATCACCAGCACAGAATCCATCTTTATCCTTTCCTGAAGGTTCCTCACAGATTTTTGCCACTAGAGATTCACAGCTTTAGAAGAAGACAGAAGACAAGTTAATTTGCATTCTCCATCCAAATTTTATCAATCTGATTTAATGGGGACCAAAAAAAATAAATCTCAGTCCTTCATATATTTGTATCTGTCACCAAGATTAAGCACAGAGAGATCTATACAAACACACTGATCCTGCTCTCAGCTGCACATAATTGTGCTATGCCTGAGAAAAATTAGCAAATTACTCTGAAGACAAGTACGAGCAAGCCACCACAGCCTCCAAATTCACCAGCAAATAACAGACTAACCAGTCTTCTGTTGCTAATCTCTGTCAGAGCCTGCAAGAGACAGTAAATACTGATTAAGAGCTGTTCTCCCTAGCAACGGAAAGGTTCACAAAGCTTCATAGCTTCTAGCACAGCTAAAAACCATCCACAGCACTTCAACTGGAATGAATGACTGTTGTCTCAACTCTTCCCCTCGCATCATGTACCGCTTCTTTCTCTTATTTAGAGATTGTGGGATTATTTAATAATTCCATATTCTTTCTGGTTGTTCTTTTCTCTTTCACAGAACAAAGGTAACTACAAGACAACAAAGATTCCTTTCTGCTTACATGTTTCACTATGAGGGAAAGCTAATACACACAGTGACATCACTCGAGCCATTAGAACAGCTTGCTTTATTTGCATTATTTGCATTTATTAACAATTTGGATAATTACTTTAACAGAAACACTAGTTGCCCCAAACAGGGTCTTTCTAACTGCTTTATAATACTATATTGAGAAGAAAGAAGGTGGGGTGGAGGGTGAGGGGGGAAGAGAAACTTCTTCATGCTAACTGTTGAACTCGTATCGTTTAAATCATGGATTGCACTCATCTGGAATAACAGGCTCAGCAAATGCATTTCATTATCTTTCCCACTCAGGTGTGTTTTCTGCAATGCTTTCTAATTAGCACAGTAGAGCTCCATCTAGATTGCAAATATTAGTCTAGGGAATGCTTAAGTTCAGTTAAACACAAAGCCAAACCTCTTTCTGCTTAGTAGAGAAGATAAAGGTCAAATGTATATTTGTAATTTTATTACAGTTGCCCTTATTTTATAAAGTTTCAAGGTGTAAAGCCAACAGTTGGGCCTTACATGCATGAGAACACTTTCCGCAGTTCAAGGCTAGCTCTGGAGGAGAGGGACAGGGCATGTACACATTTGGGGGGGGGGGTTGTTTGTTTTAATTTTTTTTAATTTATTTATTGGTTTTTCTTTTGTTCTGTTTTTTAACTACAGGATTAAGCTGCTAAGTGCCTCAGCTTTCAGACTGTTTTTCTTCCCTAAGCCCCATTCTCTCCCCACACAGTGAAGTAACCCTTTAGATGCCTCACTTTAAATAAAGTGCAGTACAAGCATGACCTAAGTTCTTTTACTACCTTGAGCACTACCCACAAGCTTCAGAAAGATCTACAGTTTCCTAAAAACTAGAGGTGAACAAGTTATCCCTGCTCCTGCACACACTGAGGTGGCTGTAACAGGAACTCCTTTCCTGAGGAGTTATTCTCCCACTGCAAGCACTGTTTTATCACATCCATCCCAGCTCTTTCTGTTAGTTTCTCCACTTCTTTCCAGCTCTGGTTTGTTTTTATCTCCTGTTGCCTGAGTGCTGCATACCTAGCCAAGGATGGTGGCACAGACAGAGCTTCAATGGACCACAACCGTGGTAATGGAACACATCCACTGAGGCTCCTGACAACAAATCCGCACCACATACAGTGCACTATCCTCTCTACATATCTATCTGAAACTGAGGTGGCTTCAGAATCATCATTAAAAAGCAAAAATGCCAACATGCATCCACTCCTGCATCTTACTGGTGCCCTGACACCAAAGTGTAAGATGGGAAGTTCAAGATGGAAATTCAAAAACTGGTCAGTTAATTTATCATCACCTGTTTTGACAAGGACAGTTCATTTTTAGTGCAGCAATCAAAGTGGCCCTTTTCTCATTTGCTGAGCTGAGTTTCTGAAGTCTGAGGATACAGCAGACATTCTTCATTTGGGAAAAAATAAGTTTGACCCTTGGACATTTAAAATGAAATCTCTCAGGAGCTGAACATGATGGTCTTTTGGGGTTAGGTTTTTTGGGGGGAGTGAGGAGTGGGTGTTGAAACATTCAGTCAGTACAACAATTTGAAAAATCATGAGGACACTTAGAAGAAGTTGAAAACTACAAAGACTTATTCTCTCTTTTAGCTATACAAAATAAGCATTGTCATTCCTTTACGGCTAACACAAACTATACTTCATTGACTTCAACTCCGGTTGCTCACAAACAGTAACTCAATTCACTAAAGAAACTGTGAGGTTGGTATTAGAAAAAAAAGTTTGTTGACTATGTGCATGTAAATTCAGGAGGATGAGGCTAGAATCATCCAGTATAAGGGAAGTTCCCTCATACAATAGTAAGAATCCTATCAATCATTAAAATTTTACTACCAATTATTGACTAAGTTGCATGCATTGCTTGTGACAACAGTTTTTAGCAAGACTTTAACTAAGGCTTTCTTGTATGTGCTAAAATATAATTTTAAATATTTACCTATTGCTCTCTATTTTGTGAAGATTAAACTTCAAGTTGGATTTATATTATTGAAACAGTTTTGTCTTTTTATTTTCCCATTTATTGACACAAATGACAGAAAGACGCTCGAACACCACGTTACTGATCCTTGGCACAGTGTCATTCTGTATTCACATCTGTACTCAGAGAACCAACAGCTGAACAACTCTCCTCACTCCAGGAAAATTAATTTGGCAAACCAATGCAAGGAGTTGGATAAAAATTATTTCACACAAAATCAGTTCAATAAACTGCCCTAATTAACACTAGCTTCGGGGTTTTTTTTGAACATGCTCCAACACAGTTGTTCAGCACGATGCCAGGAGAGCTATATAAAGGCTGAACCTGTCTTTTCTCTGTAGGCTGAGCCTTGATGCATGGGGGTTTTTTGGTTAGTTAGAGATTAGTGGTAGCTGTGACTAGAGCAGAAAGCAATTATTAATAAAATGTCAGTGTGTTTTTACACATGGATTCTGTACCGTATCTGAGAACATCGGAATCACCTTTCTCCCAGCAAAGGCTGTCTGGAATATGGCGCTACCACGTTCCTTTACAAAAGGAAAATATTCTCATCTCCACTTTACACAATGGGTAAACTGAGGTACAATAAGGTTAATGGTCTGTCGTTTCAGAGGGGGGTGTCAAACACCTGCAGTAAACATGGATTTTAACAGGATTTGGAGGAAGCTCAGTACTTCTGAAAACAAACCCAGAAGACACTTTGTAGGAAAGGTTTTAAATGACCTCTCACACCCTCACCATGCAGTGCTCTCACCACCCAATGATGCTACTTGGCTACTTCCACATCATTTATGAGCTAGTACTCTACTTCACTGCACCTTGGACATTTTTCCAAAGGGCTTTGATCTTTTTCTCTCTGTTCCCCCCCCCCAAAAAGCTTGTCCCCTCTAGTGTGGTGGGCATCTTTGGAGCAGGTAGGACAATGTGACTTTGCAGGACTCCTCAACTCCTTCACAACAGAGGGGGAAACGCTAGTGGCAAGCAATCTTGGGGGTCACAAGATTTGCTTCCAAATCCTAATTATAGTTAGCAAGGATTAAGCAATAGTCACTAACCTCTTCAGCTCACAGAGGAGAAACGTGATCCTGTTTAATTCTCCTCCGTTCCCTGCAGCTCCTTCTTATACAACACTCTGCAGCTCCAGCATATCAAAGCGTGCTCGCCCCGCTGCTATCACTGCAGCAACACCCCCTTGGCCAGGAATCCAATAAGGACACTATAGGGGCGGGTTACAGCCAGAAGCAGCTGCAGAAAGGCTGGGATGAGCACTGAGGCGGGGTGATTTCGCCTAGAAACGCCAAGAAAGCTGTATGTGGCTCGCAAGGGACTGACACCTCCTCTGAGGACCTGTGCAAGAGCCCGGTTAAGCCCATGCAGGGGTTACCCCAGCCAGGCACTACCCAGAGCCCAGCCACGCAAGGGCTTGCGGAGACTGGAACACCAGCGGCGCTCAGCTGGATCCATAGGGTTTGTGCTGCAGGCTCAGTCCGTGCTCAGGAAATCGGGAATTTCAGCAGTGCCAAGTGGAAAAGAAACTATTCTGTGCCTGGCTTCCCCCAAGCAGGCGGTATATGGAAAGCAGCTGCTGGGACAGCCCAGGCTAGGTGTTACACAAGCTCTTCCTCAAGACTATTTCTCTCCCTTCCTACAGGGATTGCTTCCTGACCCCCCCACATACTGTGCTTAAGCACCAGCTTCTCCTCAGAGAGCCACTTCTTACTCAGCTCTTACTCCCAGCCTCTTTAATTGCTGTTTCTTATCTACATGCAACAGGACTTTCGGCTGCTTCATGCAGGGCTTGGAAGATAAAAGCCTGGGAGGGTACAGCTATTTCCCCCCAGGCCAGTAGCTCTTGCAACAGGCAGTGTATGAAATGAGGATGGTCTGAATTCCACAGATCATTCTATACCGTGCTGATGTTGGGTGTTGGGCATTCACAGACTATGATAACATCTAAAACTGTGTCACACTGCGACCACAGGTACAACTCATTCACCCCAGACATAAAGTAGAAATAATTCTGGAGAAATCAGTAACTTTTTTTTTTTGCACCCGTTGTTCAATGTTCAATTCAACCTGTTTCTTGCAAATCTCGGGGCACGCTATATGTAAGCAGTAATACCATAGGTAGTCCGTCTTCTTCCTATAAAGCTTAAAAATTCAATGCAACTCTAGATTCCTTAATTTCTTTATTCTGAAATTCTGCAGGTTGGGATTGTAAGAGCGATACACACTCCTTTCCATCTTTTCTCACTCACTTCTTCCAACCAGTTAACTTCCTTACCAGCAAGACTTCAGGAACTCACCTGGCCTCCTCCCAGCTACATTTGCTTTTTCCAGAGTCGTTTTCTGAGCCAGTTAGAGTTTTAACTTGGGCAAAACTTCTGGGGTCTAACATAACTTAAACTGAACGTGGAGTTTATACTGACATTACTATGCTGGATGTTTCAAATATGTCACAGGATGTTTCAAAATTCTTTTGCTCCCCTCTCAAACATGTTGTAATACCACAGGCTAAAGCACAGCTCTAGGTATTAGCAGTCCTAATTACAGGCATTACACAACTGCAATAAGGAGCTCCAGAGAGTGACATACAAGACTAACAAGCAGGAAGTTTAAAGTCCATCAAAGCATGAAGGAACGTCTGCAACATATGTGTGGTATTGCATAAAGGAGGATTGGCAGAGCAGGATATATGGCATTTAAAGATATACATCATGAGTTCAACATATGGGACTGCTAATGACTAGCACGTGACTGTATGTTTCACATAAAGCAATGAATCAATTAGCACATGATAGGAAACCATAACGAATAGCAAAACATATGAAAGGATGCATATGGGAGCGGTTAGAGGCAGATGTAACTCCCAGCCTTTGGATTCAGTAACAGTGCTTGCATTTGTAGAGCCACGTGTTCTACAGGATGCAGGACCTGTCTGATCTCATAATTAACCTTGTAAAAAAAAATATAGAAAAAAAAAAAATCTACTTTCCAGATGGATCAGCTCCCAAAACCAGATGGGAGTGGCAACACACAACACACAACTGTCTCTCTCCAGCACGCTGTGGAATTAGCTTAGCTTAAACCAGTCAGGTAACTGCTTGCTGTTCAATCCCTGTATACAGCCTCAAGCTTGCTCTGCCACAGGTTATTTTTATTTATTCAGGTGGCTAGATAACAAACCCAACATTTAACTGAACTCCAGACCTGGTCAAGAGTGAGGGAATGGTTCCTCCAGAGGTGAAATGAGACACAGGCTCTGGAGGAGTCATTTGTGGCCATGAGATGAGTGGCCAGCATGTCCCCAGGGTGGTGACAGCGGGCAGGTGGAAACACCAGCAGCAAATGAACATAACTCTACCGGTATATTGATGTCTTACACAGTCTGTTTCTCTTTCCATATGGAAATAACAGAGAGAGTATCTATAAATAACAAGTACCTTTCAATACCAATAAAACTTCACCAAAATTGGATGGATATTGCATACCTTTCATCACTGCGAAATTACACGGAGAAGGCCTGCAGGGTAGTTAGGCTGACAGAGGCATAGCCGGGAACTGTAGACAAGCTTTTGGCACAAGATCCTTCTTCAGGTCTGAAATGTATAAAATAGATTTTTTTCAGAAAGTAATTAGACACGTAGGAGTCAGACCACCCCAAAGGGAAAGGCAACCGATTCGCACAAAGAAGGGATGTTAGTGAACAGGCAGGAGGAGAGAAAGGTGGAAAAACCTGCAGCTTTGAATACAAAGCAGCTTCTTAACAGGGCTTCTTAGGAGGATAGGAAGAGTTCCCACTAGGCTGGGCTACCTGCTCCCTTTTTTTGTCCTGTATTTCTCATTGTCTGTGTTTTAGTCATATCTGCACATCATTTTGCTCTGCTGATTGTCTTTCCATGCCATGTTTCTGCCTGCTCTCACCTTCCACAGTCCCACAAGTCCTAGCAAGCAGATGTATTAATTAACTTCAGCTACAACCCAACAACCTCCCACTTCTCAATTAGTTTATCGGGAACAACTAAGCAATGCAAAATAATGTAATCACCATTCTGACGGTAGGAGTTGACTGGCAACAAGTAGAAGCCCTCCATGGGAAGAAATGGTTTTATTTAGGAGAATTCAGCAGCAGATAATAATATTCCACTAAATCACAATGGTAAGCCAAAAAGTCTAAGTGAGAAGCTGGAAACTACTTGTATAAGAGAGTAAACTGGCTTGGTAATATCCTCGAGATGAATGTTTGATTCAGCTCCTCAGCCAGGGAGCACGTACAATAAATATCAGAGCAGGTAGGATGTAGTAAGAGCGAGCAGTGCAGCAGACTCTGAAATTATTGGTCCAGTTATCATCTAATTTCAGATTAATCCAAACTGTGAGCCAAGGCTCAGGACCTTGTAATCTGCCAGTGCTCACATACCTTTTACGAATGCTGTAAGCCAAAGTGCTGAGAATAAACTGAGGGACACTAGCTTACATCATACAACGACAAGGGATAAATTCGGAATGAAAAAGGTAAGCTAAAGGCAACAGCAATTAAGTTAAATATTCATATCATTGTATGGAATCAGATCATCAGATTAGATCCAGAGATTTTTTTCTTTGAGAATTGCTGGGAAGATGATTACATAGATTTTGTTGGGTTTTTCAATGTTGTTTTAATCCATTAGGGTGTTTTTATAGTGTCCCTTAGTTTAGGGCTTGGCCTGGAAAAATAATAGAGCACAAAAAAGAGTGACTCCTGGAACAAGGCAGCAGTTTGGGTGTCTTTTGTCCTTCCAACCCAAACCATTCTATGATTCTATCCCCACAGAGCTGACGGGATTTGGGTTACAGGGAAGCAGCGGTCGCCATCCCTTCACAGGCTTCCCCCAGTTCCTCCCCACAGCAGGACACCCACCATCCTCAGCGAAAAGGCCGAGGAACAGCCCGAGGGAACCTTCAGCCTCGCCCCGAGGAGCGGTTCCCTCACAAGATGTCCCCTCGATCGAACACGCGGGCGGGCCCAGCGCCGGCC
>NW_010286771.1:0-12913 GCF_000700745.2 Antrostomus carolinensis
TTCCAACCCCACCACTCTGGGATTCTGTGCTGCTGCTCAGAGTGTGAAAATGGGTGTAAGAACAGGCTGAGACACAGCGGCCAGCTTTGCCTAACCATGCTGGGACCATCACACACCCCCATCCCCTTTTAAGTGGGTATTTGATCAGGCAGGCAGCAGAACCCAAACCCTCCCAGACACTGACAAAGTCAAGAGCCATTCCAGCAGCTCCAGCTGTTCAATGCTTCCCTGCCCTCCTACAAGAACAGCTTTTAGAAATACGAGGTTCATTTGCATTTCACCACTAACTTGTGACGAGGGGATATATTTAACTGGGTGACTCAGTACAGCACGCACACCTCTCTACTATCATCCTTTATCAGCAGAAATAGTCTTACTATCCTCAGCTCAACAATGTTTATGTGACTTTTTTTTTTTTCTCCCATTTTTTCAGGCCCAGAATTCATGCTCCACCTCCTCAGCCAGAGCTGGAGCAATCAGTGATGGCTGGAAGAACAGAAACCTTCCTTCTGTGCTTGGGAAATCAGGCCACAGTAGCAGAGAAAATCAAGACAGAATCTCTGTTTTTCCCCAGGCTGCTTCAAATTGTGATCCTTCTCTGTCCTTATACACACGTTTGTAAGGTCTGCTCTCCCAGAGGTCACAGTCTTTGTGCAGGTAAAGAAGAAGAAGGGCAAATGGTCTGAATTTGGGGAAATTTGAAAGCAAAAATAACCAAACTGACAAAATACTGGAAAGGAGAATTTAGAAAAAGCATTTGAACCTCAAAGTTTCTCAGACAAACAATTAACGTACGGTCCCATCTCTGTGAAAATTCCAAATTCAAAGTACAAATCATGAGTCTCCTGACAAGTCTGTCTCAGGAATAATTCCTGAGATGTCTGGGGAAGGGACGTGGGGCAGCTCCTGCTGCAGCACACACCCCGGGTGTCCCTCCTGGCCTGGCTGCCGTGGGTGGGGGTCTCCCACCCCTGCACCCACCACCCCGGGGGGGTCTCAGCACCAGGAGAACCAACACATCAGGGACCAGACGCTCCCTCTCTCCCTGCTTTGGAACTGTTATGACTTCCAGGAAAGGCGAGAAGAAACAGGCTGGATAAGAAGTCTGTTAAGAAGATAATCTCACGTAAATCCCTGGGAGGGGAGAAGAGCCCTGCTAGTTACATTTTCCAATCCAACTTGGAGAAAGCAAAGGAGATGAAGAGATTTCCTGCCTTGTGTTATCACCTCAGCTGGTGCTCGGCAGCAAACCAGCTTCCCCAGCTATCAAACCACCGATGCTGTTCTTGCCCCCACCTGCCCCAGCGCCACTTCGCTGCACACAATCACACCGATGGAACCCTCCACCCCATCAGTGAACTCCTCTAAGTTAAAAGCAAGAGATTTTTGGGGGGGACAGGTAAACAAGAAAAGGAAGTCTCAAGGATGGAAACTCCTGAAAACATAAATATTAGCAGTAATACATATTAGCAGATATTAACAACGTGATGCTTGTCCACCAAAGCAGGAGGAATTGGTGAGTATCAGAAAAAAAAAATCATTCTGAATTCCCCACAGGAGATAAACGACCTAATTTCAAGCAATAAGCCAGAGGTCCCACACAGGGATGCTGCCTTCACATCACAACAAAGCTACTTCTCTGGTGATGTCATGGAGAGAGCAGACATCGTGCAAAGGGCATTTCCCTTGTGCCTTGCCCCGAGGCTACGAGTGCAGAATCTGTCCTTCCCACACCAGACTGAGCAACCAAAACCCACGTTCAGGCTGCACGAGACACACAACCATACTATGGCTCAGGCACAGGGTTGTTTTCTGAAATGCTGTGACACCTTGAGTCATTCCACAGCCTGATATGGAAGTGACAATGCTTTTTAAGTTAACAACAACTTGGCAGTTTTTATTTTTTTAAGCAAACTCAGTAATTTCTAAAAGAAGGAGGAGGAGATCTGAACAGACTGAGCAGCACACAATGTCGGTGTGCTTACCAGAAGTGGCTCCAGGAGGGGTGGGGAGGGACTTTGGCCAAGGGCAGGGAGTGACAGGACGAGGGGTGATGGCTTGAAAGTGGCAGAGGGGAGATGGAGCTGAGATGTGAGGAAGAAATTGTTTGGTGTGAGGGTGGTGAGCCAGTGTCCCAGGTTGGCCAGAGAAGCTGTGGCTGCTCCTCCCTGGAAGTGTTCTCGGCCAGGCTGGATGAGGCTTTGAGCAACCTGGTCTAGTGGAAGGTGTCCCTGCTGCTGGCAGGGGGGTTGGGACTGGATGAGCTTTTAGGTCCCTTCCAACCCAAACCAGTCTGGGATTCTGTGATTAGAATCCTGTGCTCCACCTAGCACAGGTTTCTCAGAGGTGTGCGATCACTTCTTTGCCACCAAACGTAAATCAAAGATGCACAGAGACTGGTTAAACGACTCTAAACCACGGCACTTAACTGGGTTTTCATCCTGGGCCTGTTTGTAGAATAACATTTAGTTTTTCTTGTTTTGAACTGTCACTGTCTATTCATATCAAAGGATCTGTTATCTCCTCGTGTCAAGATGTGACGTGTGATGGAGAGCAAACATGGATCTCAGATAGATGTATTGAGCTATGGGAAGACATCGTGTTTTTCAGCTCCAAAAGGCATCTCAAAGGGGTAGGGGTGCTTGGATAATGAAGAGGTCAAACTTACAATACAGGAAGAACTGACCACAGAGAGTGTGAGCACAGAGGTGGCACCTCCAGGCTCCCAACAGATGGGACAGGAGCCCTGAAGACCAAACCCCACGGCCCCTCTGTGCCTGTTGCCACCAGCCAGTGTCCTTCACACACTGCAGACATGGATCTGCACAAAACCTCAGGGCAGGGAAACCACGTCCAGGAGAGACCACAGGCAGCCTCTGCAGCAGAGGTAACCAACCCTGCAGGCACCACACAAGTCCTGGCCAGCATGACCACTTAGACCATCCAATGGGACACCACAGCAGCTCCAGCTCCCAGCCCTGCAGTTTTTCTGAGGAAGGAAGAACCACAACACAAAGGAATATGAAATCTATTTTGATGATCCTGCTCTCATAGCCAGGATCTCAGAGGTTCTATGGAGGGCTATGGTAGGAATATCTTCAGGGATAAGAGCCCTGGCCAACCTGCAACGTGGTAACAGGAAGTGTGTATGACAACTATCCTGATGGGTTAAAAAAAATGGAACCACTTTCCTGATGCAACAACAGGATGACAGTTGGTAGAATCACCTGGAACTTGGGCTCACACAGATGGACACTACAAGGTCCAAGGTGGATTTCCACCATTATCTGCTCTTCAGTCCCTAAAACCACCCACAGTAAAGTCCCATTCCACTGTGATGAGGGATGGGTCCTATGGCATGCAAAGGGCACAGACAGGCAGCACCACTGGAGATATCACCTTGTGAAGGTCTCAAAGAGAGTGAGGAACTGGGAAACAGAAGAGTAGCAAAGCATATCAACTAGCCATGAGTTACAGACTCCTAGCCATATGCACCCAAGTTAAGGGAAGCCTCCAGTGGCCATAAAAGCCGATTAGGATCTTCCCAAAGAAAATGAAAGAGAGAGGCAAAGAGATCAAGTTCAGTGGAAGAAATTTACTTTTTTGATGATATCTTCAAAAAGGAGTTACCTGGATGAAAGTCTGAAGAACACTGAGTAGGTGCCAGAGTGGCTCTGAAAACACTGGTACCTTCACATATTTTCAGACCTGAAGAAGCACATACCCCCACCCCAGGAACCTCCATGAGAACTGAAGGACTTTCTGAATCAAACCCCCACGTTGTCTGCTCCATATTACAGCACACCATGCTCTCAGGGGGACTCCTCAGCTGCAGATGGCAACACCTAGAGAAGTCCATAACCTCACTGTCACCATCCCACATGTACAAAAGGAGAGGTGATGGCTATGGGCTGCAACGGCAGGAGCAGAGCCATGAGGGAGGCAGGTGAGATGCAGCAGCAGTGGCTCTAGGGAGATCATGGGTTGAGAAGGAGGAAATCATCAGAAGTGCTGCTGGGCAAGAATGGAGCAGACCTCTCAGAGGAATGTAAAAGGGTTTATTAAGGGAGGGTGCAGGCAGCCAATTTAGTGACACAACACATTCGAGCTACTTGGCTCTCCTCAGACCTTGAGAAGCATCTGTCAACACGCCAGAATCTGCTGTCAGCTCTACCTAGGACTTCTCCAACTACTGAGGCTTTGCATTGTTGATTTTCTACCTCTCCTTTACGCCACGTAACAGAGCAGAACAATTCTTTTCAGCCATCACACTTTATTTAATCAGGTGGCACAGCTACGCGTCTGGACTTTTTTTCCAAAGTTGTCTACCTCTACTTGGCCAGGCAGACCTCAATCATGTCCTATATCTGTTCTAGATCTCCAGAAATCTGGCAGTCCTACTAGGTCAATCCTACTGCTCGCATACGGCAGCTCCATCTGGGCTGCCATCTGAGCAGAAGCTCTGGATACGTTCACAGCAATGTCTGCAGCCGCGATATCGCACAGATGCAGCCAGTCTGGTGCTTTCAGGGAGTGTCACTGGGGTCAGTCACTGTGTGACAATGCTGTAGACCCAACACTTCCTGGAAGCAACAGACAGACCTCCTGTGTGTGAGCTACACAGCTCATCTGGAAAAAACAGAGGTGCTGCTCCATGGACATGGAGGTGCTGGAGCGTGTCCAGAGAAGGGCAACGGAGCTGGGGAAGGGTCTGGAGCACAAGTGTGCTGAGTTCCCTTGTGGCTGAGGGAACTGGGGGTGTTGAGCCTGGAGAAAAGGAGGCTGAGGGGAGACCTTGTGGCTCTGTGCAAGTCCCTTGGAGGAGGGTGGAGAGAGGTGGGGGTGGGTCTGTTCAACCAAGGCCCAAGGGACAGGACAAGAGGAAATGGGCTCCAGTTGTGGCCAGGGCAGTTGAGATGGGATGTGAGGAAGAATTTCTTTGCTGCAAGGGTTCTGAGGCATTGGAAGGGGTTGCCCAGGGCAGTGGTGGAGTCCCCATCCCTGGAGGGATTGAAGAGTCGTGTAGACACAGTGCTGAGGGACATGGGTTAGTCATAGGGGACTGGTCAGTGTTGGGTTCATGATTGGACTCGATGATCTTAAAGGGCTTTTCCAATCCAGGCAATTCTGCGATTCTGTAAACGCATCTCAAATCCCCTCTGTGCTGCAAACCAGCGGTGCAGCATGTACCCAGCAGATCCAACACTTCCTGGGAACACCCAACTTGCTGTCCATGGTCTACACAGCAAATGAATATTTTTCTCCATGGACCACACACTGAGCCCTTGATTTAGAAGAGGCACTTTAGCCAGGCAGCTAGACTAACATTCTACCTCTACAAGGACTTCTTGCCAATGATCTGCATCAGAGAGTGGCTACATGTAAACACACACGAGAAACAAGTGTCCAAAGCTGCAGCTATTCAGCTCGAGGCTCAGAGAGACAGAGAACTCTCAGTATTTTCAGATGAGGCACATGGAGGTACCAGGAAAACAAGATGATTCTTCTTATGACATGTATCACAGAACTACCTTAAAGAGAGGCAGATGATGCTGTGACCTCCTCCAACAAGGAGACCAGGGTGTTCTGAACTCTGAATGTGTCTGGGAAGCAGGAACAAACCTGAAGAAGGCACCTTGGAGCCATTATAATCAGGAAGCTTTTGAGCTTGAGGAGAAGGAGAAATGTGACCTCCAGACTCTGAGGAGGAAACCTCACCTCTATCAGGACTGACATTCCAGGAGGGCTGACAACCATCAGTACAGGCTGCAAGGAGAACAGTGGTGAGTTATCCAAAAAGCACTGGTACAAGCACCACCAGCAGCCTTGGCATGGGGGAGTCACCTCCCCTACCCCCTGCTAGGACACATGCAGGCCATGGCAGTGGTCTGCTGGGCAGCCACACAGGCTGACAAGTGCCATGTCCTGGAGGTCACAATTTCCATGAATTTCTTGTGCTGCAGAAAGGCTCTGGAAATGAGTTTCAGCTTTCTGCAGAGACCAAAGGTAGGTTGGTGGCATCTCCTGAAAGTTCAGAAAAACATTCTGCAAGGGAAGAATGACAGATTTGGCCAGAGCTGTGATGGCATCTGCATGGAAACCTCTCAGTGACACAAAGCATGCCTTAAGAAACCAAGTCATGGTTACTTGTCAGAGGGAGCTGAAGGCAAGATCCATGGGTGGTCAGTGCCTGGGCAAAAGGGTACCTCAGACCCAGGAGAGAGGGGAGACATATCAGTGAGGATATTTCTTGGCTGCCTTGTTCAGATGGAGTCATGATGGATGGTGCTATCTAGAGCAGGCAGAGGATAGAGAGGGCAGGCTGGTCCTCTTGTGGAAGAGTTGGTCCACCCAGCACTGAAGGATGCTCTCAGGAGACTAGACAGCATGTAGATCTGTGTCCAGAATGGTCCTTATCACTAGAATTAGAGATGGGTCTGATTGACCTTCTGAGAGCTACCAGACATAGTCTGAAGGATGGAGAAACGCAGAGCTTCTCATGCAAAGCAGAGACTTCTGTGTAACATCTGTAACTGGGGTGTGACTGCTGCGGGTCAGGGAAGATTTCAAGTCAGCAACATCATATGGATAATCGAAGCTGAGATGGCATCTGACTCAGAATTAGATCAGTCTCACACTGAAGACTGGAGGAGGAGTGGGAGGGAGCCAGGAGGCCAGAAACCTGATCAATTTTTATAAGACAAACTTTAAATGAAAAGAGAGAGAAAACAAATCAAATTAAATGATGGGAAGAAGAAAGCCTTGAGAGAGAAGGTAAATTAAAAAAAAACCTAGAAGTTCATCAGGGAAATGACAGCTGCTGCTTGGTAAGCAGGCTGCCCCACACAGGCATGGCCCTCCAGATGCCCACAGAGGTGGCACGTGGGAGAGGGGACACACGTCCCACACAGGGTGGAAGGGATGGGACACCTCTCAATTGGCACACACACTCATTCTGTGAGTGTGCCCATGCTCAGCCTCTCAGGAAAAAAAAAACCTCAACAATTTCCAGCCTGTTAGACGATGACAGAAAAATCATTCATGGCCAGATAGTCATCTCATGGCCTGCAATCATATACTCCAGCAATGGGAAGCCCAGAGTTCAACTATATTATGATTGATAAGAGAAGCTCAATAAACTAGTAGTCTACCACGAGAAAGCATTTTAAATCTATCACAAAGCAGAAAAGCCACAGGTCTGTCCTTGGTCCATCACGGGCACAGATGATACAACTGTAGACAGCAACACAGAAGGGGCAAGAAGGCAGGTGCTCAGCATGAACAGGGGAACGTGTCCTCCCTAAATGATGTATGGAGCAGACATCTCCCAGTTATAACAAAAGGGGACAGCAGGCAGCATTTGCTGAACATAATTAATGTTCCAATAGACAAATCCTAGAAAGCCTTGAAAATAAAAAAAACAGTAGAGGAACTTTCCATACCCATTGAAATACTGGGACTTGGAAAATTAGAGCAATTCCAGGGAAGAGCAGGACTATTGATGCTTTTAAACACTTAAAATTACCAAAAACACTGGCCTCAGACCAAGGGCTGAGCTGCCTGGCATCACTCCCGGGAACATGAGACACAAACGTTTCTCCCATCACCAGCTGCCGTTGGCCCCTCGGGGCAGCACCGGCGCCTGCCCCGGTCACCGGCAGCTCAGCCTCTCCAGGCTCATTCCTCCAGTGTCGTGGCTGGTGCGGTGCCAGCTGAAGGGACTCATGCTGAAGGGACTTCTCTGCATGTCCCAGCTTCACCTGAGCCCACCAAACTATCTCTTAAAAGAAAAAAAAGGTTTATTCTATCCAAGGAAGGGCTACGTTCTAGATGAGAGTGGAAACACTGCTGGGAAAACAGCGTGCTCTCCTTTCCATAATTTCACAGAAAAAATTATAAAAGCCATTTTAACTTTGTTAAAAGTGAACTCTCCTTTTCACAGAATCCCAGAATGGCCTGGATTGGAAAAGTCCTTTGAGCTCATCGAGTCCAACCATGAACCCAACACTGACCAGTCCCCTGTGACTAACCCATGTCCCTCAGCACTGTGTCTACACGACTCTTCAATCCCTCCAGGGATGGGGACTCCACCACTGCCCTGGGCAACCCCTTCCAATGCCTCAGAACCCTTGCAGCAAAGAAATTCTTCCTCACATCCCATCTCAACTGCCCTGGCCACAACTTCAGCCCATTTCCTCTTGTCCTGTCCCTTGGTTGAACAGACCCATCCCCACCTCTCCCCACCCTCCTTTCAGGGAGTTGTAGGGAGCAACCTCTCCTCTCTCTCCTGTTTTCTCCTCACTCTCCTGTTTTTCCTTCCTCTCCTATTTTCCTCTAATTTATTTCCTGTTTCTTTTTCTGCCAAGAAGACAGAACTTGTCTTCATATTTTCAGTTATAGTTATTCACACCTTTTTCCTTCTTTTGCTTCATAATACCTTTTTTTGCCCATATCTCAGTTTATATTACTATTTTTTTCATTCATTACTGCACCTTTTTCTCATCTGATCAGCTTTCTTGCTGCTCAAAACATTTTGAAAAGTATCACAATATTTCACAAGTAATAGAGCATAAGAAGCATTACCTATACTCATAATATCTAGTTTGCTTTGCAAAATCTTCGCAGAGGCCATGTACGGTACATTAAGAATCCTGATACATATTTAGCATTTAGAATGCTTTTCTGAATTATTTTCTCCTGCAGACCTTATCCCAGTTTTGACACCATAGACTCTAATTAGATTTTATTCTTGTTTTACTGATAATTTCCCTAGTTCTGGGGAAAGTAAATCTTGTTAAAAGAAAAAAAAAAGCATAACACAGAGTTTGACTGACAAGTTTATGAGTCTGGCTGACAGAAGCAACGATGTCTGAAATCAGAAAGCTGAAATCCAGTACAAACTGTTAGACTTGGAATGGAGAAATCAAGAGTATAAACACAAGGTGGAGAATAACCAGGCTGGGCATCGTAAAGCAGAAAACAACATGTGGTGACAGTGGTAACTCCAAACTAAACATAAGTCAAAGACATTGTGACATTGTGTGAAGACAAATTTAATCCTAGGAGGTATTAACAAGATTGTGAGGGCTCATCTGGACCCCCATGTCCAGTTTTGGGACAAAGGTCTTTCAGAAGGAGGTAAACAGATTAAGAGCAGTCAGTTGGAAGAGACACTTGGAAATCCTGACCATTGAGGACAGGCTAACAGAAGTGGGTTTGCTCATCTTAAAGGAGTATTACAAAAAGGTTGGTGATTAATTATCCCACCAGTCCACTGCTGGAAGGAAAAAGAAATACACTTACTTTGCCAAGAAATTGATTAAAATCTAAGAACAACCTTCTGATTTTCTCAGCACAGCGGAGCAATGAGCAACATCTCCTCTGATGGAATACCGGGTTTCCTTAGCTGATAGCTTTGGAGCAGATTTGAAAAACGTTTCCAGGGCTGGCTGCCTTCTCCAAGTAGATAGAAAAAGTGATATTTTGACCTCCATTCGAGACACTTGTGCCCAGAAATGTCCAATAAACACATTTACCTCTTTCCATGACCGTATAACACTGCCTTCTCCAAGTAGATAGAAAAAGTGATTTTGACCTCCATTCAAGACACTTGTGCCCAGAAATGTCCAATACAACACATTTACCTCTTTCCATGACCGTATAACTAGGTTGGGTCCAGGATATACGTGTGTACATTATTTGTGACATACAATTCATCTCGCTCAAAAAGTATCTGTTAACATAGAGGTATCATCAAGCAGGACATTGCTCAACAGCATTGCTCAGGTTCTTGGCCCAAACCTGCCCTGTGCTGGCAATGACAACCTAGCCAAAGAGATCAATGCTGAGGGTAAAAGTGAAGGAGCTCCAAGCCTGGGGAGACAACAGGTCACACTGCCACGGCAGAGTCTGAGCCTGAGAGAGCCCGGCTGTGAGCGAGGGCACAGCACAGCACTGGAGAAGATGAGAGCATCTCAGAAAGCAGGGACACAACACAGGACAAAACTCTGGCATAAACTCTCAGAACAACTGTAGCCATGAAGACTAGTTGAAAGTATCAATTAGAAACGTGCCTGAATTCAGTGATGACCTCTGTGTGCCACAGGAGCAGGACCTGTGTGAATGTACCAGGTTACTCCTAGAGCCACAGTTAAGAGGAACAGAGGAAGATTCACATGATGGACACAAAAGTGATCCAATAGCTGTAAAAGCCTTTAAAATGTGGAAGTTCAGAAACTCAAACTATCCTAGTTATCAATGGAGACGAGGTGATCACTGTGAGGAGGTACCAAGGAGAGGGGACAAAGTCCAACTGCAAGGCTCTCCAGTTACTGCAACACCCACAAGAGCGAATAACAGGATTAAATTAGGCAAAACAACACTGAGGTACAAGAGGACTTCTGGCAGCGAGGGTAATTAAACAGCTTACAGAGAGAGGGCACAGACTCCATCCCACACACGTGAGGAGCGCAGACCCAGCAGCCGAGGAGAGCAGACCCAGCAGCCCCGTTGAGCCCACAGAGCCACGTGTCCCAGCCCTGGGGTCGGGGAGGACAGGTTTGTCTGCACCCCCATGGGTACTTCCAGCCCTGAATCAAGACCGAGTCTGCACTCCAGAGGGTTAATGAATTTTTATTTTCAGGAGGAAGAGAAGGTCATCTTCTCTATAATTCCCAATAAGCCTAAAGAGACACAATATTGGATGTGAGGAAGAATTTCTTTGCTGCAAGGGTTCTGAGGCATTGGAAGGGGTTGCCCAGGGCAGTGGTGGAGTCCCCATCCCTGGAGGGATTGAAGAGTCATGTAGACACAGTGCTGAGGGACATGGGTTAGTCATAGGGGACTGGTCAGTGTTGGGTTCATGGTTGGACTCCATGAGCTTAAAGGGCTTTTCCAATCCAGGTAATTCTGGGATTCTGTGATGATGATTTAAAAATGAGATTAGTCAATCACACACAAGCAAGGCTTGTTATATATCTGGCACATCAGAAAAGCTGAGCACTGCAGAGGCAACACCAAAGAAGCAAGCAAAGTGGTGGGGACAGTCACCCTGAAAGGTGCTGAGCCCAGCTCAGCTCCACAGGCAAACCTGGAGGTGCCCATCTCACCTGTGGAAAATGTCATCACTCCAAAAGGGCCATCTAGGCACTGCAACCACTAATAGTTTGGTTTTGTTGCAAACCACGCTTTTAAAATCTGGATTATGAGCAACCTTGTGATTAATCTGAATTATAAGAAAGGTTAGAAGAAGTTGAGTTTCCAGTTCTGGAGCCCCCATCACAAGAGAGACATGGACCAGTTAGAACAAGTCCAGAGGAGGCCACCAGGATGATGCGAGGGCTGGAGCAGCTCTGCTGTGAGGACAGGCTGAGAGAGTTGGGGCTGTTCAGCCTGGAGAAGAGAAGGCTCCGGGGAGACCTTCTAGTGGCCTCCCAGTACCTGAAGGGGCTCCAGGAAGGCTGGGGAGGGACTTTTCATAAGGGCAGTTAATGACAAAACAAGGGGAAATGGGTTTAAGCTGAAAGAGGGGAGGTTTAGATGAGATATTAGGAAGAAGTTCTTCACTGTGAGGGTGGTCAGACACTGGAACAGGTTGTCCAAGGAAGTTGTGGATGCCCCCTCCCTGGAAGTGTTTAAGGCCAGGTTGGATGAGGCTTTGAGCAACCTGGTCTAGTGGAAGGTGTCCCTGCTGCTGGCAGGGGGGTTGGGACTGGATGAGCTTTCAGGTCCCTTCCAACCCAAACCAGTCTATGATTCTGTGAGTTACTCTGTTATCTGATCATTAAGGACAACAAAGAGCCTAAGAACAGGTGATCTCTTTCTCAGAGGTCCCAAACTTTAATCAATTTTAATGTTAAAAAGTTAACGAACATAACTTCAATGCTAATAAAAAAAATGCTTTCCCACTCAGAGAGCAAATGCAGTGAGTTTGAAGAAGATGTGCTGCATTTTTAATCCATAACAGGTTGAATATCCACTCCAAGTGCCAACAGGAACTCCACACCTCCAGAAGTTATTTTAATTTCTACTACAGCAGAGCTAGGAAGCACAATCAGTAGGCTTTGCACAACTCACAAAACCCCACACCCCTCACAACGCAAGCGCCTGACAAGAGAGAACAGATGGGGGAGGACGAGGTCACTGTTGTAGTGACGACAAGAAAAATATGGAGCTTATTAATAAAAATAATGCTATAGACATCCTCACAGCAGCTAAAATTTTTGGCATCAGTTAGGACCAAGTCTTTGAAACACGTCAAACAGCAGATGTTGCTTCTGCGTTTCACACGTGTTGAGGAACAATGGCAGCCAGCTAGCAAGAGTTTACAGCTAAGCTAAGTAAACTGTAAAATATTGACTAGCTTCAGCATTTCCTTCCAGGTACCCAATGCCGAACACTTAATCTACATAACTACAATTAAAGTCATTAATTTCGATGACATCACAAGATGTTACGTCATTAATAAGTTAGAAACCCAAGCACTATCCGCTAAAATTTAATTTCAATTATAAAAATCAGTTAACTGAAGACAATCTTTAACAAAATCACTCCGTTTGAGAATATTCTGTTGCCTGGGCAACATGCCTGCAAATTGCCGAGTTCAGAGCATGATGTCTATTTTAAAGCAACAAGATCCAAATCTTTGAAGAAAACACATCTAACAACTTGTGTGTATTGTATGGAAAAGCTGACACAAATGGTACGTTAAGATAACAAAGTTTAAGTATTGAAGGATTTCAGGAGAAGTATTCAAAGAGTTCACAGACCAAATTACATGTGTAATTACATTACAGATGCAAAAGAGGTTGGGAAAGGTCTAGGTAGGAAATGGGACATGAGCAGCAAGGTGGGCAAAGACCAGTGGGGCAGCAGGGACGTGCGATACCTGGGGAGAAACAACCTCAGGCACCAG